>NW_015505694.1:1173515-1193145 GCF_001515645.1 Sinocyclocheilus grahami
CTCTCTCTCTCTCTCTCTCTCTCTTTCTCTCTCTCTCTCTTTTAGGTGAAAATAGATGGAGTTACATGCCTAAACAAAGCATTTGCTTGATTAGAAAGTGTGACAGCTACCTCTGATTTTCCATGCCATGTATTAAAAAGAGAGTATTTATGTATGCTGGTTTGTGCTATTTTTTTTGTACGCAGCTGAGCTACAATCTTTTGGCACAGGAATGTACAATTATTCAGCATGCCAATAAAGCCCATTAAAACTGAAAGTGAGAAAGAGAGTACAATGACATATTAAGAGGGATACAGATGCAAAAAGCACTCCGTTGTATCTGTGTGAATCCTGGTTTAATTTTACTTAGAATAGCCAGTGAAAATGCAGGTGGACTATGAAGGTCAATGTCAATGAGACATCAGGGGCTCACGCTCACAGTCGTTTTACACAGATCACCAACATTTTCTAAAGACCTCTTTCTTTCCAAATTCTGCTTGGCCAGCCATTGTGAGCAGCATGAATAGCCCTCTGTAGTCCTGTGCTATGATCATCACATACAGACATTGAATGTGATGGATGAGCTTGTACAGCACTCGACCTCATTACCCGATACTGAGGAGAGCAGAAAAGCTTATTCTCAATGGTGTAACAAAGAAGTACATTTATTAATTTAACATAAGGAAGTGTCATTAATGAATAGAGTTTTCTTCTTGGCCACTTTAAGATGAAGAATATAATGTTTCATTCTCATCTGCTGAGAATGAAAACACAAGTACTCTTAATTGCACCTTGTTCTTGTGCCCTCCTGACACATTCCCTGAATCTCTACAGCTGGAGGACAAGCCAGTCACATCAGCCACTGTCAGCGTCAGTGGCAGTTATAAATTTAAGCATTCTGTGCAGATTGTTCGATGCAATTCCCCTCTCTCAGTTTATCTACACTTCATTTTACAACAACACCCTTGAGGAACACCATGGATAGTCGTTTCAGATATCTTCAATGTTTTTTTTTGTTCATATCATTCATTTGTTCTCAAACCTTTTTTTTTTTTGAGAATCATGAGTAGCCTATTGTAAGAAATGACTGTGGTGCACAATAAAAAAAATACCGTGCTACGCATTTAAAAATACTTCTGTCCTCAATTTAGTATCTATTTTTTCAAATACATTTTTATGTATCTTTAAAACTCTTGGAAAACTTTTTGGTAAACATTTACTTCACTTCTAAAGCATAATATTTTATCTTTTATGAAAACATATTGTTCCTTGTTGTTTCGAACCAATAAATACTCGATCTGCAAGGCAATAGAGGTTTCTGAATTGCTAATGAATGATACATGACTATTTGTTGACTGCAAGTTGTTTTGAACTAAGCATTCTGTAAAAGAACACGCTGTTTATGCTCACTGTATGAAATGCTTATAAAAAATATACTTTTGCACTTTTACTCAAAGAAAATTTAAAATGTTTTTTTTTTTATTAGGGTTTGTTATTTGTTATTTTAAACTCAAGTACACGGTTTGTGTACTTGGTCCACCTACTTTTACAGTTTTTTTTATTTACTTTTAGGTACTATTCAATATTCACATATTATTGCATTTTTATGAAATATACTGATGACTGTCACAGGGCATCATACTCACAATGGCTAAGTCCTTGAAATATGCCACCTTGGCAACAGCGCGTGCTATGATTTGTATACATTTTACACATCTGTGGATCTGTGTGTGTGCTTTAGCCTTATGAAAGTGTATCACCTGCTTTTATGCTTTAAAATGGCTACAAAATGAAAGCCATGTTAGAAGCAGCACATCCCTAGCAGCTGTTTTGGAGGTGAAGTGTGCAGTGTGAGGACACAGAGGTCAGAACTGCTATGTCTGGGTGTGAGACTGTGGCGGTGGCACGTTTTACAACTCCCTGCTGAATCTCATCCTGTCTAGCTCATCCCTTTCTCCTCCTCTTTCTGCCTACATGCCACATTACATTTTGAAGGTGAATCCCATAAATACGAAAATTATGAAGCAGGTTGAATTACCCAGGAGGCTGCCTCTCTGTGAGCCTGCCAGATATTTTTGCATGACGGCTTCCATTTGGGAAGATGCCGTATGACCGGCAGCAGGAGCCCTGCAGCTGGCTGCACTAGTCTTTTGCTGGAAATGGCCCTTAAATTATTGCTTTCTTCTTCCTAAAAGAAATTATGCCTGATGACACAAGGATAAATGAGAGGTAGAGAGATGTGATTGAAGTAATCCTTGAGAGGTCCTATCATTCCAGGTTTGTTCCTTATGTCTATAGCTTCTTCTTCCCTCTCCATCTTTTTTGATCTGTACAAATGGGATGAGAAAATTAGCCTAATCTCTATGAGGATTCAGATTGGTTCATGCATAGGCATGCATATACTCAGCAGGAGCACTGACCTTCTCTTTGGTTGCCTACTTTACTTTTCTTTTTGCTTCTTTTTCCATTTTTCTTTACAAAGTGTGTGTATGCAGTATAAGCCATTTACAGAGATCTTTCTTTCTTTCTTTTTCTTGCTTCCTTCCTTTCTACGTTCCTTCTAGCCTTCCTTCCCTTTACCCCAGATGTAAGTTCTCTTATTATTCAAGATAGAGAACATCAGGAAATTCATGTGATAAATGTAAAAAAATTTTTTTACTGCAATTGAATAAGAGGTCAAACTTGATGGCAGCAAATTAAGAAACCTTTTATTTCTATAAGGATGTTGGCCAATAAGAACAGCATGCATAAAGGCCTTAATGTTACATAATGAAGCATTTATTTTTTAGCTATCCGTTTATTTGGCTGAAACGCAAGTGCAAGGACAGGGGACAGCAGAGAGACTTTGAAACATGCTGCTGAAAGATTCATGGACAGCCAGCTTATAAATGCCTGAAAGGCACAGAACAAATATAGTCAGCTGGTACTGGATCTTAAAATCATTTGCTTAGAAAAATATTGCCTTGCCATAACCAAACTATTTTATACATTTAATTCCAACATTACAGTATCTATAGCTAGCAGTACAGACCTTTTACTAATTGAAAACCTTTATTTACTTAATTCCTAATCTTCTCTGTTTGTTCTTCCTTCCTTGCTGCCTTTCTTTAGCTTTCTCTTTTTTCTCATATTGCATTCATCCTGTGCAGTTTTATTTTATAGCTTCTTATTTCGACATGTTATCTTTGTAGATGATCATAACATGACATCCCATGACTGTTATCAATGATGAACAATCGTATTTGTTCTGAAGGGATTTGCCTTATATTGAAAACATAACGAGAGAAGTGACATTCAAAAAGCAAATGCACTGGCACTGAGTTTGGTCTGATTTGTACATGTCTTTTGGATAGCTGCCCTCCGCTCCCATGTCAGTCAGAGGAGAGGGAGTGGGTGCAGAAGGGAGAAAAGAGCCAGAACGACCACAGCTGCTGAATGATGGGACTTAGCCAAGGCCCCCTGCTTCCGCTCTCATTTGCCAGCATTGAGAAGTGGAGCATGCTCAATAAGAGCAGAGTGGACTAGGCCACAGGGGCAGTGGGGGCACAACCTGTGAGAAGTGGCAGTGCCAACCCACTGAGCCTTTTGGAGGTATTGATGACTCAGTGACTTTTATAAGTTCCACTCTGAGAGTTATCATTGACCGCTCCAGCCAGCAACAAACATGCACGTCATTTTACGATAGTTTCTAAGGTCCAGAGGGAGTCGACATGGCGAGATGGTGCAAAGGATAATACAAGATTGTCAGTCTGTATCGGCTGTCAGGGACAAAGTAAATGCATTCCTGTAGAGACACTAGTAATGCCAATGTCAAGCTGCAAGGGCCTAAGCTGCTTTGGTTAAAGTGTAAATTGTTTAAATGCGTTCAGTTTACCATATAAGTGTGGCGGGATGACCCAAACGACAGACACAGTGGGTGTGGCGTCAGGTCTCGGAGAGGCTTTTATTAACAGAAAATAAACACAGTGTCCAGAAAAAGGGGACTCAAGTGTCCAAAATAAACCGGGGATCTGGTGTCCTCGTCGTGCTGCGGGGTTCTTGAAGGGAAGGGCAGTGGTCAGGAAGGAAGGGTCCAGGTAAGGGGCAGAGTCCGGCGGCCGCACGCGCTCCCCTCTCCAGTCCGGGGCGCGAGGGGCGGCGGCTTCTTCCAGCAGCTGCATCCTTCTCGTTGCCCACGGCGTGTGAAGGGACTAGACGGCCCGGCATCCTGGCTCGACGGCCGTGTAACGGGTGCGGTTCTCGTCTGGACCGCGGGTCCGGCAGCTCACGACACTGGCGGCACGGGAGTCCCTCTACGCACCCTTCCTGGACCCAAGAGGACACCAGCGTGCATGCACGGGGAAGAGACCGGTCTCCCGAGGAGAGGCGCGTTCGGTATTTAAACAGCGGCGGTGATGAGGCTCCATTCGGTTCAGGTGTGCCCCATCACACGCCGCCAGCCCTGGCTATTTCAGCGCCCCTGCTCTCTCACGCACCCAATCCTGTCGGGAGCCTGGCGAAGGGCGGCGATTAAGGGACGGGGTGATGCTGATAATTAGGGGGAGGCAGCCGACTCGTCACAGCAAGCTTTACCTTTTATAAATCATAGTGATTGATAAATAACACGGACATGACCTTTTTCGGGACTGGCCATCTGTCCAGGGTGCTGCGGCCCAAGACACTGGGATAGACTCCAGCACCCCCGTGACCCTACAGAGGACAAGTGGTTTGGAGAATGGATGGATGGATGAATGACCTTTTTATTATCAAACTTTAGAGTAAAAAGTAAATATATACAGTATATATTTATATTAAATACTAAATATTAGTATCTAAAGTGTGCATACTAGTACCTAAATGGTACATTTTAAAGGTACCACTCCAGTGACAACTTTGTGTATTGGTAAGGAAGAAATATATTTCAAGTACATGTGATTCCACTCTATTTTTATCACCTTTTAGCTTTTTTTGCATTCACTGAAATAGTTGTGCCATGCGACAAATTCATTTATAAATATTCCATGTAGATATGAGGTCTGCATGTGATAATTAGAAAAATTGTTTAAAATAGTTTTAGATTAATTAAAGCATGTCACTCTGCTGATACTGCTTGACATTGAATAAGCAGATTTGAAATGCCTCCAATTTTTGGTTTTAGCAGCAATTTGGTATGCATCTGAAGGTGGTTATGGGGGGAAATGGTGTTACATTCAACTAACTGAAGCTCTAAGCTAGATTGAAGTCAACAAAGTCACCCATGGATGGCACAGACCCTTGAGGATTGACAGGCTGTCGACAGTTTTAAAATAAGTGAAGAAAGATGACAGAGTTACAAAAGGGCTGCGGGGACCTAAGTGTTCAATGGAGACTGTGAGACAGGTAATTCACTGGTAGGAACCCTGGGGAAAGCATGGCTTCTTATCATTCCCCAGTCCCCTCTTTGTTCTGCTGGAGCACTCAGTGCTGTGATTCACCAGACGCACTGGAATAAATGTGGGGTTTTTTTGTGCTTTTTTATTATTTTTGTGAAAGTGACTAGAGATGAATATTGTTGTTGATAACAGCTCTTCCATCTGCAGCACCGCAGATGCCGAGTTCATCTACTACATCTAATTTGAGATCAAATTCCTGCTGTTGTGTCTCGGCTGTGACATCTCTGTCTAAACCTTCCCTAGAAGGATGGAGGGGGGCTTTGCCTATCTGATTGCGATTGTAATTGAATGCGGCAGAAAACCACCACAAAGTCATCAATCAGCTGATATCCATGGGAGGTTTAACCAAATTTAATTTTCCCATTTTGCAAGACTTATAGCTAGTGTGAGCGCCTGTCCACGGCAGGGAAAATTAGTTTAATGGGGAATGTCATATGCACTGCGTGGCGTGGTAGCATCCATCAGTACGCTGGCTGCATGTACAGTAATCTTTTGTCAAAAGTTTGCCGCCTTTATACACTAAAATAACCTCAATTGTACATGCAGAAATATGTGTGCATAAGAAGTTTTAAATGTAAAAAGAACACATTTTTAGTGCTGTTTTGGAAGAACAAAAACACTTTTTTTTAATCTTGCATGACGTTGCTAAAAAGAACATTATTTAGTGTAATGCAATGTATTTATGCAGTTTAAGGTTCATAAGACCCATTATTTTCCACATAATGTACATTATTGTTTCTCCTCTATGCCCCGCCTTTCTGAAACACGTCGACTTTTACAAAGCTCATCGTTCTAAAAAAGCGAGGTGTGCTGTGATTGGCCAGCTGTCCAGTGCTTTGTGATTGGCCTAATGCCTCAAGCGTGTGACGGAAATGTTACGCACCTTAACATACTGTGATGCCATCTCCCAGCAGGATATTAAAATAAAACCAATAAAACCCATTACAAATGTGGCATTTGTTGCATCCAATGGGGACATAATTACTGATTATAATGACTTATACTGTCTTTTTACGTGTTGCGTTGCGTATCGTGCTGCTTAAACATAAAACCATGTCTGCGTTTGTGATCTGAGAAACAACAAGCCTACTCTACACTGCTCAAAACTCACGTTTGAATCATCAGTGGCAAATTATTTAAATATAAAAAACTTACTTGCAGTCTGTGAGTCAGAAGCGCCAGACTGTCCTTGCAAAGTTGGAACTGCCCCACTTTATAGAAACAGCCTTTGTGCCACAGACGAATTGTAGGCTACTGGTTCAGGAAACAGTCCTCATCCTCCATAAAATGTGCAGCACACATCTGCATATTTGGCTTGAACTGTTCTGGAACAGTGCTGTAAATACAACTTAACCACTGATTTCTAGTTGTGTCCTCTTTTGGAAAACCAAACAAAGTAGTTTCGCTTTCACAACGAAACACACAGCGACTCCACGACATGGCGGCGGAGGCCACAGCAAGAATAAAAGTTACGCCTTCTTTCTTTGCGTGAACATTTGGGCGGCGTTATGCAAATCTTTCCACATCGTGACGTAGACATGTGGGGTGTGTTCGAACGAGCCGTTTTTGGTAGGCGTGGTTGACTCTCTTAACTTTTATAAAGAATATCTCTTTGGATTTGAGACTTTACAGATCTTCTTTATGCACCAAATCGCATCATATGACCCCTTTAACCTCGAATTATGACCTCAGAAAATCTTCTTTTTTTTTTTTTTTGGAAAAACAAAAAACACTTTTTTAAATCTTGCATTAATTATAGGGGTCCTATGACATTGCTAAAAAGAACATTATTTGGTGTAATGCAATGTGTTTATGCGGTTTAAGGTTCATAAAACCCTTTTTTTCCCACATAATGTACATTTATTGTTTCTCCTCTATGCCCCGCCTTTCTGAAATACGGCGATTTTTACAAAGCTCATCGTTCTAAAAAAGCTAGGTGTGCTGTGATTGGCCAGCTGACCCTTTTAACCTTAACCACTGATTTCTAGTTGTGTCCTCTTTTGGAAAACCAAACAAAGTAGTTTCGCTTTCACAACGAAACACACAGCGACTCCACGACATGGCGGCGGAGGCAACAGCAAGAATAAAAGTTACGCCTTCTTTCTTTGCGTGAACATTTGGGCGGCGTTATGCAAATCTTTCCACATCGTGACGTAGACATGTGGGGTGTGTTCGAACGAGCCGTTTTTGGTAGGCGTGGTTGACTCTCTTAACTTTTATAAAGAATATCTCTTTGGATTTGAGACTTTACAGATCTTCTTTATGCACCAAATCGCATCATATGACCCCTTTAACCTCGAATTATGACCTCAGAAAATCTTCTTTTTTTTTTTTTTTGGAAAAACAAAAAACACTTTTTTAAATCTTGCATTAATTATAGGGGTCCTATGACATTGCTAAAAAGAACATTATTTGGTGTAATGCAATGTGTTTATGCGGTTTAAGGTTCATAAAACCCTTTTTTTCCCACATAATGTACATTTATTGTTTCTCCTCTATGCCCCGCCTTTCTGAAATACGGCGATTTTTACAAAGCTCATCGTTCTAAAAAAGCTAGGTGTGCTGTGATTGGCCAGCTGACCCTTTTAACCTCGAATTATGACCTCAGAAAATAATTTTTTTTTTTTTTTTTTGTAAAGCTGCCCACTCAGTTGTTTTGCTGTCTTTCTTTGACACATGAGCACATGTATAAGTAGAAAGATAAGATGCACAAATTATGCTATTTTTGGACTCCTACTTTCTTACTTTTTAATCTAGTGAAGAACTTGTATCAACGAGCAATATAAATCACATCACTGTCGTAATTAGCTGTCAAAATACAGCTCAGAGGGATTTTGCAAGTAATGGTTTAATTGTCACAATATATACAAATTAGGTTTGTATGTGAGGCTGTCTGGAAGCTGCTGTAAGGTGTCTCCTGCGGTTTGCCGAGCTTTCGCCTCCTGGGGTCCACTTCATCATATTAGGGAAATAAAAGCGTGCTAGAAGAGAAGTTGATAAGACATACATTGGAGGCATTAAACAACCTGTCAGGAAGGATGTTTCTCATGGGCAATTTTTTGCACCTTTACAAAAGACCGAATATTTCCTGTAGATGATTTCAAATGCAGTAATAATGTAGATTTATATATATATATATATACAGTATATATATAAATATATGTATATGTGTGTGTTTGGTGTAGATTCATAGTACTTGCAAGATGAGCAATAGAACACATAGAAATTCAGATTAAGTAATATTTCTTATTTTTTATTAATGTTGAAAACAGTTGTGCTGTTTAAAATTATTGAATCTTTTTTTTACAGCATTTATTTGAGATATATATATATATATATATATATATATATATATATATTTATTTATTTATTTGTAATAATGTAAAATAATTTTGTCACTTTTGATCAATTTAATCTTTTAATCTTTTATGAATAAAAGTGTTAATTATTTTTTTTTTAAATACTGACCCCAAACTTTTCAATAGTTTATACATGTATTCTGTTTTTTTTTTAATACTTTTTAAACTATTTGAGGTGTGATGTTTGCAAATGAATTCCTATCAATGTTCCTTTTTATATCTGTTTGCATATTGAATTGTGATTGATTTTTGTGGTTCTTCTTTTACACACAAACAAGGCATACTTGCAACACTGTTCTGTTGCTACCATGCAAGCACTGATGCTGTCTTCCAGGAAATGCATATCTAGTTAAAATGTTGCCATTTCATTTTTACCTTTGTTTTGATTAAAATTGCAGACTGTTTTTGTTGTTGTTCTCGGGGGAAGGTAAATTAGTATTTCCTGTAGTGCCGAGGGTCTATGTGGTCCCTTTTTGTTGGTCTCCTTCCATTACAGGAATCAGCCTCATTTCTTCTGCCTCATTTACAGGCTGATTGGAGCTAGGCAGGAGGATAAAGGCCAAAGCACAGCAGCCTGATACACTCAGATAATGAACGAGATCCATAATTAGTAAGAAGAAAGCTTCTGTCTTTCATATGGCATGAATAGATTTGGAGAGAGGGAGCGAGTGTGTGTGCCTATCCAGTGATTTGTGGGTGAGACCTTTAAGTTTACTGCCTATATACACTAAAATAACCTCAGTTGTACATGCAAAAATATGTGTGCGTAAGAAGTTTTAAATGTAAAAAGAACACATTTTTAGTGCTGTTTTGAAAAACAAAAACAAAAAAACTTTTTAAATTCTGCATTATGACCTCAGAAAATCTTATTTGTTGTTGTTTTTTGTAAAGCTGCCCAGTCAGTTGTTTTTTTTCTTCTGTCTTTAAGATACATTTCTTTGACACGTGAGCACATGTATAAGTAGAAAGATAAGATCCACAAACTATGCTTCTTTTTGGACTCCTACTTTCTTACTTTTTAATCTAGTGAAGAACTTGTATCAGCGAGCAATATAAATCACATCACTGTCGTAATTAGCTGTCAAAATACAGCTCAGAGGGATTTTGCAAGTAATGGTTTCATTGTCACAATATACGAATTAGGTTTGTATGTGAGGCTGTCTGGAAGCTGCTGTAAGGTGTCTCCTGCGGTTTGCCGAGCTTTCGCCTCCTGGGGTCCACTTCATCATATCAGGGAAATAAAAGCATGCTAGAAGAGAAGTTGATAAGAGATACATTGGAGGCATCAAACAACCTGTCAGGAAGGATGTTTCTCATGGGCAATTTTTTGCACCTTTACAAAAGACCGAATATTTCCTGTAGATGATTTCAAATGCAGTAATAATGTAGATTTATATATATATATATATACAGTATATATATAAATATATGTATATGTGTGTGTTTGGTGTAGATTCATAGTACTTGCAAGATGAGCAATAGAACACATAGAAATTCAGATTAAGTAATATTTCTTATTTTTTATTAATGTTGAAAACAGTTGTGCTGTTTAAAATTATTGAATCTTTTTTTTACAGCATTTATTTGAGATATATATATATATATATATATATATATATATATATATTTATTTATTTATTTGTAATAATGTAAAATAATTTTGTCACTTTTGATCAATTTAATCTTTTAATAATTTCTGAATAAAAGTGTTAATTATTTTTTTTTTAAATACTGACCCCAAACTTTTCAATAGTTTATACATGTATTCTGTTTTTTTTTTAATACTTTTTAAACTATTTGAGGTGTGATGTTTGCAAATGAATTCCTATCAATGTTCCTTTTTATATCTGTTTGCATATTGAATTGTGATTGATTTTTGTGGTTCTTCTTTTACACACAAACAAGGCATACTTGCAACACTGTTCTGTTGCTACCATGCAAGCACTGATGCTGTCTTCCAGGAAATGCATATCTAGTTAAAATGTTGCCATTTCATTTTTACCTTTGTTTTGATTAAAATTGCAGACTGTTTTTGTTGTTGTTCTCGGGGGAAGGTAAATTAGTATTTCCTGTAGTGCCGAGGGTCTATGTGGTCCCTTTTTGTTGGTCTCCTTCCATTACAGGAATCAGCCTCATTTCTTCTGCCTCATTTACAGGCTGATTGGAGCTAGGCAGGAGGATAAAGGCCAAAGCACAGCAGCCTGATACACTCAGATAATGAACGAGATCCATAATTAGTAAGAAGAAAGCTTCTGTCTTTCATATGGCATGAATAGATTTGGAGAGAGGGAGCGAGCGGGTGTGCATATCCAGTGATTTGTGGGTGAGACCTTTTTGTCATCAATAATTGCCGCTAATGAGTTGTCTGTTCAGGCCATGTGTCAGTGGAATGAGAGTGTAACTTCCATATATCAATGTTCTAGTTGCATCTTCATGTCCTTTCATCAGTAATTTTTTCGTGTCTCTCATCATACCTCCATCATTATCAGGTACATCATTCTGACTTTGAGCACAGCCATAATAGCATCTGGACTCTTAGAGGTTATTGTTAGCATGCTTCTCCATCGGATTAAGATTTTTGCCCCAGGCGAGGACATCATTGCACATCTGTGTGGTTTCTTATCGTGATCTACAAAAGAACCAGTGCCATACTGCTCCCAAAGAAGCCGAAGTTGCCTTTTTGCTATGCGAGGCAGTGGAGTGAGTCTTATGTGAAGTTTATTACTCATTAGTGCAGGCTCTAAAGAGGAGATATTTCCCTCTTACAGTAATTGCTAATTGGGTAAGAGGTAAAAAGCTAACTGTGACTGTGATTGACTGAAATTCATGGCCCCTTTGCACTGAAGCTCAGTTACAAATACTTGATCTCTAACATCTTGGCAGGGGGTATTGACTCTTAAAAGAGCATAATCTGAAATTATGGCAAAGCTTTGTGTGAATGCACCCTCTGGATGATACTTTAGCTCAGGTTCACTGTAGTTGTCTCTTTTTTTTTGCTGTAATCCTCTGCTGGAAATATTTTATAACACCTTTAAAATCACAGTCACTGTGTAAAATGAAGGTACACCGTGAACATTTTACTACCATCTACTGTAAAATATATTTTTTATTGATAATTATCCTTTTCTTCAAAATTTTTCCTATCTATGTATGATGCCCAAGAAAATCTGAAAGCAATTACTGAATAAAGCACTTGAGGCATTAAGTGACCTCAGCCTTTTGCATTTGTATATTTAGCGGGTGTAAAAGGTGGTGTCATATAGGCATTAGGTTAATAGAGAAGTGGCTAGATAGTGCATGTGCATGTGCATATGTGAAGCTCTCCTAACACAGAGACAAAGGTTTTGGACCACAAAAGCTGCTACGGTGTCAAAGATGGGCCTGTGGGCGGCGAAGAGAGAGAGAGTTCATTGCAGAACGAGTAGTCTGATCTGCCTCTGCTGTGGCTGAGTGGAGACGACTATGCAGCAGTCATTTAGACATGTGATGGAATAGAGATGTGACAGATTTCTAATAGATGTGTAAATTAGTAATAGGCGTATGCTTGACATATTTGAATATGGCACTGACATGCAATTGTATTTCCAAAAATTGATGCGTGTGGTTGAAATTGACTGTAATTTCTTACCATTAACTTTTGTACTGGAACATCTCATTATTCCCAGTAGCAGAATACAAGCTCTCTGCAAAGAATGTCCTGTGACAGTGGCTTTAAAGTTGTTATGGCTTACTAAAACACAATTTTCATAACTAGTTAAGTAAATGGAAATCATGTGGCATTCCCAAAACAATTATAACCGGTTAACAATGAATTTAATTCTGAACAAAGCACTAGCATTAAAAAATAAATAAATAAATAATGAATATGCATTATAGCCATGGCTTTTGTATAAATGCTTTCTTTTAAAATGGATTTCTTATTGGTAAATACCATGGTTGTGCAAAATTTTGAACTAAGAATTTCTAATCTATTTATCCATCCATCCTTTAAAAAAAAAAAAAACTAAACTTTTGAACAAAGATTGTTTATAGTAACAAATGAGTTTGGATTTCTTTGAACTGTAATGTACTTCATTAACTTGTGAAACTTCATTAACCTGTTTGTTTCCTAAATTCAAATGTAGTAATTCCCAAGTCATTTCTGAATGGAACACATACTTTAAACAGTTTGACTCACTAAAATCTATATCGTTTTATAGTATATCATATTAACTATTTCAGTCTCAGCTCTTTTGTGTAATTACTGTATGTACTTCAACAAAATAGACAACATTATACACCACATTCATTTTTATAGTCATTGACAGTCTGAAAGTTCCCTTGACTGAGACTTGAACTGAGACGTCATCAGGTTGGGCAAAAAAAAAAAAAAAAGTACTGTACTTTGTTTTTTCCTGCTTATTTCCTTGTGTGATTAATCACCATTTCTTGTTTCTTCAGGGAATCAGTAATGAAGTTTAAGTTAATGTTCTCTTTCTGAGCCCTGCTGTATGCATATATGCAGCTTTAATTGCCTCCTTCCTAGTGTGCATTCATCTCAGGGAAAAATTTACCTTTAGTGTAATTGGTGAGTAAAATATATTGACCCTTTTGAAAAATAAGATGGCTAGAGTGGGTGGTATGACAAAGATGTGTTTTAGTGTTTTTACATCCAAAGAGTGGCAATGAATCTTGTTAATGATGAATTTCTCCCCATTTTAGAATCTCTGTGTGTGTCTTTTAAACTGACTGATAATATACTGATCAGCTGATATTATCGAAACTTCCAACCCAGTGATGTCTTATTTGGCCACTGAATTCTTAAAATACAAGATTACAATAGGAAAAATATTAAAATAGTAAAATAGTGTTTTACCTTTATAACTGTGAAAATAGAGTTCAAAGAAGGGCAGAGGTGTTGTGTTCAGTTTTTTTCAGTTTATTTTATTTTATTTTAATCTCTCTATAACCTGATCACTTCATGTCAGCGAGCTGTGTGATGGGTCAGATGCTGGACAGTGGGCAGTGATGCTCATCATAGCAGCTGCTGTACAACAACTGGGATGCTGGACACCCCAACAACCCCCGGAGTGCAGCATGGCATTATGGTTAAATGTATCTATCAAGAGTGCTTTTAGCCCACATAGAAGCCACGTCAAAACAGCAGATATATTTACACATTATTTAATGCGCCAAACAGAGAGCCTTTTATTTATTCACTTTTAAAGTTATATTGTTGATTATACACAACAAATAAAAGTTTGGGTTCTGCAAGGTATTTTAATGTTTTTAAAGAAGTCCCTTTTTAGTGTCATCAGTCATTACTCCAGTCTTCAGTCCTGTGCTGCTTTATATATTTATTAGGGCTGTCAATCGATTACAATTTTTTTGATCTAATTGATCACACCCTTTTTCTGTGATTAATCGTGATTAATCGCACACTTCATGAAATTAAGCATTGACCATTTATCTTGTTTCAAATGTGTATTTTGTCATCATTTGCTATATCCAGCAAAGTAAACCAAAAGATTGATTCTCAAAAATCTGTATTTTCTGCAAGCTTTTTTCAAGATAAATTTAGATGTCTTTCCAAAACAGGACACTTAGAAACTTATTTCACCAAATGAAATAAGAAGCCCATATAAGCACATATGAAAGAAAAAAAAATCAGAATTTTATAGTATGTGTACAGTGCAACAGAAAATAGCTTTTTTTTACATTTTAGAGAAGTTGAGTTGCGATACCGAATAGAACCACATGGAGATGCCAAAAAAATTATCAGGTTACGTATGTAACCATGGTTCCTCAAGGGAATGAGACGCTGATTCGGAGAACACTTTGGGAACGCCTTCTGTGACCACACTCTGAATCACGTGTAATCAGGATGGAAGGGCGCGACATCACGGACGGGTGATGTCATCGACCAGGAAGCTTAAAAGCACCTGTGGCAGAGCCGGCATCAGCTTCTAGGAATGAAGCAAGCTCTGGCAGGGATGCCGGAATTATGGCACCGAGATGCAGCATCTCGTTCCCTCAAGGAACCATGGTTTCATACATAACCTGAGACGTTCCTCTTCAGGAACTCGAGCTGCGTCGGAGAACGCTTTGGGAATGAGAATGCCCACGCCACCAAACTTTCAAATCTCTGCTTAGTGTGGAAGCCTGCACAGCTAGGGCGAGAGAACAGAAGAGCCAGGAGTCTAGACCGTAGAATCTGACGAAGGTAATGGGCGTGGACCAACCTGCAGCGTCGCAGATGTCCTGCATAGACACACCTGCTAAAAAGGCCTTGGAGGCTGACACACTCCGAGTAGAGTGATCCTTGACCCCTAGTGGTGAGGGGTGATCAGAGGACTCATAAGAGATAGAGATGGCATCCACTATCCACCGACTGAGGGTATGTTTTGAAGCTGGAATACCTCTCTTAGGGGGACCATAGCAAACAAGCAGTTGGTCCGCCCTCCTCCACAGGGCAGCTCTGTGGACGTATGCGTCCAGCTGGTCTGGCTCCCTGAAGGAAGGAGGACCGTAGGCCTTGAGTACGATAGGCTGTGGTGCAGATGAGGGGACTTTAGGGACATACCCCACACGAGGGTACAGAAATGCTTTGGCCAGACTGGGCGCAAAGTCAAGATAGGAAGGGGCCACTGAGAAGGCCTGCAAATCCCCAACTCTCTTTAGAGAAGGTATCGCCAGAAGAAAGGTAGTCTTTATAGTAAGGTGGCGATCAGAGATCTCCTCAATTGGCTCGAATGGAGGCTTACAGGGAGCTTCTAGCACCACGGCCAGGTCCCACGTGGGGACGCAAGATCGTACGAGCGGCCTCAGTCTCAGCGCACTGCGGAGGAAATGTGTAACCAGGGGGTGTCTTCCCACTGACTGGCCACAGAGAGGGGCACAGTAGGCCACAATGGCCGCCATGTAGACCTTCAGGGTGGAGTGGGTCAACCTTGCGAAGAAACGGGCTGCAGTACTGTACCAACTGGGCAGTTAGCTGGGACGAGAGAAATGTAATGAAAAGTTTCCACTTCAATGCGTACAGTTTCCTCGTGGAGGGAGCTCTGGATTGGAGGATGGTCTCAACAACCTCAGTTGAGAGATCAGAAGCTACGAGTTGTGCTCCCTCAAGGGCCACACCCATAACTTCCACAGCTCCGGGCGACGGTGAAATATTGTGCTGTGAGATGAGGTCCCTCCTGACGGGGATCTCACATGGAGAGCCGTCGAGAAGGGAAATCAGGTCAGAGAACCATACTCGGCCCGGCCAGAACGGGGCTACTAGCAGTAGATGGACCTCGTCCCGGTGCACTCTCTCCAGAACTCCCGGGAGCAGAGCGATCGGGGGAAAGGCATACAGACGAAGCATGTGATGCGATGTCATCTGATTCGCAAACAGGTCCACCTGAGCTTGGCCAAAAACTCTCCATATCTGCTTCACCACCTCGGGGTGAAGCATCTGTTCCCCGGGCCCCGGCCCCTGCCTCGACAGGATGTCTGCTCCCATATTGAGATGCCTAGGAATGTGTACTGCTCTCAGCAAGAGGAGTTTCCCCTGGGACCACACAAGGATCTGGTGCGCCAGCTTGTACAAGGGACATCTTCACATCTCCGCGTGACCTTGAACATGCAAAGCGGGTTTCCCCTCGGGGAGAACCCCCTGGTCTTGAGCCACCACTGTAGGGGTCTCATGTACAGCAGGCTAAGAGTAATCACATTGGACGCAGCTGCCATCAGACCCAGCAGTCTTTGAAACTGCTTGACAGTGAGTGACTGGCCTTCTTTCACTCTCTTGACTGCAGTGAGGATCGACTCGATCCGAGCAGGGGACAAACGTGCCTGCATCGTGGTCGAATCCCATACCACGCCCAGATAAGTGGTCCTCTGTAATGGAGAAAGCACACTTTTCTTAGTGTTTAGTCTTAACCCTAACTCTCTCATGTGAGCGAGAACGACATCTCGATGTCGATCCGCTACCTTCTCTGAATGAGCTAATATCAACCAATTGTCAATGTAGTTGAGTATGCGTATGCCCTGGAGTCGCAATGGAGCCAGAGCAGCATCCACACACTTTGTGAAAGTGCGGGGTGAGAGTGCCAGGCCGAAAGGAAGAACACGATATTGGTAAGCTTTGCCCCCAAAAGCGAACCTCAGGAACTTCCTGTGATGAGGAACAGTAACTTCATTCGTAACAATGAAGTACCGGCTGTAGAACTCGGATTCTCTCTCGTGCGGAGGGACCACCTCGATGGCCTCCTTCTTTAAAAGAGTGATTACTTCTTGTTCGAATACCAGAGCCTGCTCGGGACCCACCAGAGTGGGGGTGACCCCTGTTGAATCGAGGCGGAGGAGAGCCGAACTGGATTCTGTAGCCTCTTTCTACAGTACGCAGGACCCATTGAGACACATTTGGCAGTAGCTTCCACGCTGCTAAATAGTCTACTAAGGGAATCAGTCTCTCGAGACTGATCTCTGGTGTAACCAGAGCTGCTCTGGGTACCTCCGCAGAGGTTGCGAGCCTCTTAGCACCGGTACGTTCCCAGGCAGTAACTGAGAGAAGCGCTTGCTGGAGACCGCTGTGCCTTGGAACACCGGCAGGGTTGGCAGATCCAAAATAAAATAAATTGTTAGCTATTTTGGAAGTTGGTAGAAAGAAATAAACTTTTTTTAACCCAAACCATGGTTTATAGCATCACTTGTGGGCAGGGCTCAATTTTATTTTGTGAGGCTCCTAAGATGTGTGTTAATCAAATAAATACAACCATGTGCCACATCGTTTTTGAGAAGTATGCCATAAAAGCTAGGTCAGGAAACTAGCTTAGAAAACTTCTTAAAATTATGAAGTCTCTTAATTAAATTAAAGCGAAAGTGGAGAAAAAATATATTTCACTATTGTGAAATAATATTTCATATTCACTAAGGAACAGGAAGAGTTGAAAGCTGCCATTGTTCTGTCAGAATTTCAAAAGTACTTGCATTATAGCTGAGCCGGTGGTTTGTTTTGGTGAAGGAAATACTTTAGATAATTTCTGAGAGACTGAGTTCAGGTAAAGAGCGGTCATAGTGCTTCAATTACTTTTTCCCCTCCTTGTTCTACTAAAATTAAATTGAGAGTCACAGCACTCCAAAAACTACCCAGGGTGCTGTGCGGTGTTCCCCACATGGAGGTCATGTATGTGTCCTTCTTTGCCTCTAATTGAAACCCATGAGCCCAGGACTCTACTGAGACATGGACAAGTATTGTATGAAAAGCAGATTTTCTAGAATGTCTTTGTGTGTTTTTCACTAATAATGTATCAGGCAAACCAGGATGACAGTCAATGAGGCTTCAGAGCTCTGTAACTTCAGACTAACAGTGTAAGATGTACAAAACAACATAATCTTGGCTTGTATTTCATTGCTTCCAGGTTTCATTTTTTCCAAGTGAAATATTCTACTTATTATATGAGTAGGTCAGGCAAGTGTTGTCATTTGTCACACATTTCCTCTGGATTAAAGCTTTAGTTTCATTCTAGCATCAATAAACATTTTTTTGATACTCATAATTATGAGTAGAGTATCAATAATGTGAACTTTGGTATTGGAGAACACAAGCAGTTGTGCTATCAAGCAATGCTGTACTTACATTTACATTTAGAAATTTAGCAGACACTTTTATCCAAAGCGACTTACGAATGAGGACAATGGAAGCAATCAAAATCAACAAAAGAGCAATGATATGCAAGTGCTATAACAAGTCTCAGTTAGCTTAATGCAGTACATGTAGCAAGGTTTTTTTTTAAATCATATAATAAAACAGATAGAATAGAGCAAGCTAGTGTTCGAGGACTTTTTTGCTTTTGTTAATTGTATAATAAATAAAAAGAAAACAAATAGATATAATACAAAAAGATTAGAGAAGCAAGTGTTGTTATTTAAAAAAAAAAAGTTAGTAAATAAATAGAGTGCAAGCCTAAAAGGGGCAAGTTTTTTTTAAATAAAGAATATAATTAGAATAGAGAGTGTTAGAGTTAAGAGGGTCAAATAAAGATGGAAGACATGTGTTTTTAGCCGATTCTTGAAGATGGCTAAGGACTCAGCTGATCGGACTGAGTTGGGCAGGTCATCCCACCAGGAGGGAACATTTAATTTAAAAGTCCATGAAATTGATTTTGTGCCTCCTTGGGAAGGTGATGTTCACTTGCAGAATGAAAGTTTCTAGACGGCACATAAGTCTGAAGTAATGAATTTAGGTAAAGGGGTGCAGAGCCAGTGGTGGTTTTGTAGGTAAACATTAATGCCTTGAATTTTATGCGAGTAGCTATTGGTAGCCAGTGCAAATTGATAAACAGAGGTGTGACGTGCGTTATTTTTGGCTCCTTAAAAATTAATCTTACTGCTGCGTTCTGGATTAATTTTAAGGGTTTGATAGAACTGGTTGGAAGACCTGCCAAGAGAGCATTGCAATAGTCCAGCCTGGACAGAACAAGAGCTTGAACAAGGAGTTGTGAAGCATGTTCCGAAAGAAAGGGCCTGATCTTCTTGATGTTGAATAAAGCAAATCTGCAGAACCGGACAGTTTTAGCAATGTGGTCTGAGAAAGTCAGCTGATCATCAATCATAACTCCAAGGTTTCTGGCTGTTTTTGAAGGAGTTATAGTTGATGTGCCTAACGGGATGGTGAAATTGTGATGAAACGATGGGTTTGATGGAACCACAAGCAGTTCTTTCTTGGCAAGGTTGAGTTTAAGGTGATGGTCCTTCATCCGTCGGATCGGAATGAGAGGTAGAGTTGAGTGTCATCAGCATAGCAGTGATATGAAAAGCCATGTTTCTGAATGACAGAATGACAGAATGCCATGTAGACAGAGAAGAGAAGTGGTCCAAGAACTGAGCCCTGAGGCACCCCAGTAGTTAGATGTTGCG
>NW_015505694.1:1195914-1205081 GCF_001515645.1 Sinocyclocheilus grahami
AAATGAGGACAATGGAAGCAATCAAAATCAACAAAAGAGCAATGATATGCAAGTGCTATAACAAGTCTCAGTTAGCATGTTTTTTTGAAAAATCATATAATAAAAAGAAAACACAGAGAATAGAAAAAGAATAGAGCAAGCTAGTGTTAGAGGCCTTTTTTTGCTTTTGTTAATTGTATAATAAATAAAAAGAAAACAAATAGATATAATACAAAAAGATTAGAGAAGCAAGTGTTGTTATTTAAAAAAAAAAAGTTAGTAAATAAATAGAGTGCAAGCCTAAAAGGGGCAAGTTTTTTTTAAATAAAGAATATAATTAGAATAGAGAGTGTTAGAGTTAAGAGGGTCAAATAAAGATGGAAGACATGTGTTTTTAGCCGATTCTTGAAGATGGCTAAGGACTCAGCTGATCGGACTGAGTTGGGCAGGTCATCCCACCAGGAGGGAACATTTAATTTAAAAGTCCATGAAATTGATTTTGTGCCTCCTTGGGAAGGTGATGTTCACTTGCAGAATGAAAGTTTCTAGACGGCACATAAGTCTGAAGTAATGAATTTAGGTAAAGGGGTGCAGAGCCAGTGGTGGTTTTGTAGGTAAACATTAATGCCTTGAATTTTATGCGAGTAGCTATTGGTAGCCAGTGCAAATTGATAAACAGAGGTGTGACGTGCGTTATTTTTGGCTCCTTAAAAATTAATCTTACTGCTGCATTCTGGATTAATTTTAAGGGTTTGATAGAACTGGTTGGAAGACCTGCCAAGAGAGCATTGCAATAGTCCAGCCTGGACAGAACAAGAGCTTGAACAAGGAGTTGTGAAGCATGTTCCGAAAGAAAGGGCCTGATCTTCTTGATGTTGAATAAAGCAAATCTGCAGAACCGGACAGTTTTAGCAATGTGGTCTGAGAAAGTCAGCTGATCATCAATCATAACTCCAAGGTTTCTGGCTGTTTTTGAAGGAGTTATAGTTGATGTGCCTAACGGGATGGTGAAATTGTGATGAAACGATGGGTTTGATGGAACCACAAGCAGTTCTTTCTTGGCAAGGTTGAGTTTAAGGTGATGGTCCTTCATCCAGCAAGAAATGTCTGTTAGACAAGCTGAGATGCGAGCAGCTACCGTCGGATCATCAGGATGGAATGAGAGGTAGAGTTGAGTGTCATCAGCATAGCAGTGATATGAAAAGCCATGTTTCTGAATGACAGAACCTAACGATGCCATGTAGACAGAGAATAGAAGTGGTCCAAGAACTGAGCCCTGATGCACCCCAGTAGTTAGATGTTGTGACTTGGACACCTCACATGTACTTATAGTGTAAGACATCTTTGAGAGAGGTCATTGGAACCAAGTTTCAAAAGAAAGCCTGTTTTTGAAAAGAAAGCCTTTCATGGATAATTGCAGTGCTCTCTGCATGTAAAAAAACCCTCACATTATTTCACAGTGAGATCCCACAACCCAATCAAAAGTTTTATTGGAGGTCTTCACTTTGTATTTGAAAGTTTTCTGGTCCCACTTTATATTAAGTGGCCTAAACTACTATGTACTTACATAAAAAAATAAGTACAATGTACTTATTGTGTTCATATTGTATTGCAAAACACATTTGCTGCTATTGAGGTGGGATACGGGTAAGGTTAGGGACAGGTTTGGTGGTATGTGTAGGTTTAAGGGTGGGTTAAGGTGTAAGGGATGGGTCAACAGTGTAATTATAAATGTAATTACAGAAATGAATTACAGATGTAATTACATGCAGGTATTTTTTTTAAATATAAGTACAATGTAAAAACATGTACACAATAAGTGCATTGTACCAAATTATTAATTTAAATGTAAGTACATAGCTGTTAAGGCCACTTAATATAAAGTGGGTCCAGTTTGCTTGTGTTACTGTGTAAGTCCAACAGAAATAATAGATCTGAAAAGTAGGTGTTTAACAACAGCCTCTCTGCACAATGAAACATTGACTCAAATTTAAAAAGTGCCATACAACCTTGAAATACAAGGCTGAAACAAAAGCAGTGCAACTCAGTGCCACATTTTTTAAACTCTCAAACTCTAGTTTAGACATGTTGCAGGCTAGTTATTAGCACCCCTGCCCAGTCAAATACTGACCAGCGTCAAGGAGAAATAATTAGATAATTGTTTAACCTTCATTTACCGTTGTGTGAGTTTATTTGTGTTGAGCCCTGCAGAGTATGAACTGGCTCTGTCACTCTTCTGCCTAACCTTTTATTAATTCCAGATTGCGTTTCAGATATTTTGTGTATTTCAGATGCAAGATGTACAGTAGTTACCTGTTTCACAATATATCAGTTAAATTATTTTGTTTGCATTTGTTACAAAGTGGGTGGATTAATATTACAGGATTGAAAAGAGGAAAAAGACAAAAAAGCAGAATAAGAACAGAGAGAGGTTTCATCCAATATCTCTCACCTGAAGTGCAATGTCAAGTGTATGATTGCTGGGTTTTGTAGAGCTGCTGCACTTACTGTTCAGAGTTCTCAACTGTATGTTTTGAGTATCTATACATGTTCTCATGATTACATTGTGAAATAACTAAAGACCCACTCAACAGATATGTTACTTAATCACTATTAAATTATCTGCTTCTCTCCATGTTGAAAATAATTTTTAAAAGCCTTTCCTTCTGTGCTTCAGTATACATCATCATTGGCACAACATTGAAGACCCATTACAAAGGGGGCATTCATTCTTTACTAATGATTTAGAATTGCTTCCTTGATTCACCCACTAATTTTCATCACAGAGGTCAAAGTGTCTTCTCTTCCCCTCTTCATGAACCCCCTGTTCAATCTCTGAGCACTTTCAGGAATGCACCACTGCATTATGGGTAGAGGGGGGAAGAGTAGTCTGATAATTGCAGACATTTTGAGCACTTTTTCTGAATGTTTTTCCTGTGTTGTTTGAGCAAATATTATTAATATACAATAGGGGTGCACAATATAACTGTAACACCCCTGTGGACTGTTTGTTGTGGTTTCTTCCCCTTGTGTTGGTTTAGCCCGTCTAATTATTAGTTAATCACCTCATTGTGCTCACCTGTCAGTCCCTCATTAACTGCCCTATATCTGTTCCTGTCTCTTGTGTTCTAGTTTGTCGGTTATTGTGAATGTTACCCCGAGTGTGTGTCTGTCTCTGCCTTGTTGTTGCTACATTAAATATCCTTCTTTTGAATCCTTGTCGTCCTCGTCATCCTGCCTGCCTCCACACACCTGGTCCGTGACAGAATAACCGACCCAAAAGTGAAGTACAGTAGGTATGGAAAGTATTCAGACCCCCTTAAATTTTTCACTCTTTGTTATATTGCAGCCATTTGCTAAAATAATTTAAGTTATTTTTTTTCCTCATTAATGTACAGCTGAAGTACCTCGTTTGTTTTTCCGTTTTTGTCAGTTTTTATTTTTTGTATGGATTACCCCGCCTTCCAACTCCTCCTGCTGGAGCAGGGGGAACGCTCTCTTGAGGACCACACCCATGACTTTCTGTCCCTGGCTCACCTCACGCACTACCCGGACAACTGCCTCTGCACGTTCTACCAGGTTGGACTTAACGCCACCACACGAGCGCAGTTGCCCGGGGAAGGTCCTCGAGAGGGCTTCACCACCTTTGTTGAGTGGGTGCTGGTGTCCTGCAAGTCCCAGCTAACAGTGGGCATCGCTGACGACGGCACCAGCCCCACTCAGGACCCTGAGCCCAGCCCACCATCTCCCCGCAGTACGGAGCATAAGCCTGAGCCCACCGCTGACGGAGAGCCATTTCCCACTGCGATCCACGAGCCGGAGCGAAGCCCAGGAAGGGCTACTGATGTTTAGTTCCGCCCAGGAAGGGCTCCTGATGTTTCGTTCAGCCCAGGAAGGGCTCCTGATCCCCAGTCCAGCCCAGGAAGGGCTCCTGATCCCCAGTCAAGCCCAGGAAGGGCTCCTGATGTTTCGTTCAGCCCAGGAAGGGCTCCTGATGTTTCGTGCCTGCCTGCCTCCACACACCTGGACCGTGACAATAATATTTCTGGCTGATACAATAAGTGGATCATTATTTTCATGTGAACCAATAAATGGCCAGTATTAAAATGATATGTTTTGTCTAAATAAATTAAAAAGAAAATACTAGAAACTAAAATAAAAAAAATAGAAATTAAAAATGTAAAGTTATTTGGGGCATCACAGAATTATGATGTGCAGGAGGAACATTTTATATTAATTTGCCAGTGGTGTAATGTAACGAAGTAATAATACTTCGTTACAGTACTCAAGTATTTTTTGGGAGAATCTGTACTTTACTTGAGTTTTAATATTTCTGTAAACTTTCCACTACATCTAATTAAAATGTATACTTTTACTTCATACATCTGCCCCAAGCATATTCGTTACTTACTACAAAATAAAGTTGGAAAAACACAGACTGCAAAATCAGGTTTGACGAATCAGAGGTCTGGCGCTTGCAAGTTAGACACCTAAAAAACAACTTTGCTCATGTGCAACCAGTTCTCGTGGTTGATTTCATTTTCCACTCAAGTCAAGGCTGGGGTGTGTGATATACAATATATCATCTGCGATTATATGGTAAGTGTTGTTTTAACGATGTGCAATCTGACATGATCGAGTACATAACAAAAACAAAAACACACCCAGAGAGTGCACGCATACACTGTGTGATTTAGTCTAATATATTTATATAATTTAATATAGTTAATCTAAATCACACTAAGAGTGCCGTTTTTCTCCAGATATCAGCATGATAACAAATGTGATTTCCCTTTCAGTCGGTCACTCCGAGTCACGTTGGTGACCGACGAATTGGGATCTTGATTAGAGAGACCAATCCACTTCGAGTGTAAACTAAACGAGCCAATGCACATTGGCATGCGATGCTTGCATCCAGCTGCCGCTGATCACAGCATGAGCATAAAAAGGCAGCCAGTGCAACGCATACCAGCTTTTCGCTTCGGAGCCGAGCGACAACATCGTTCTGCTCCTACCAAACTGCTCCATGTTTGACGAGTCTAGCGTGCCCTCGGGAGCTTTTTGTGTTGGCGGACGGTGCTTCAGTGGTGGTCGTTCCTGTGTCGAGTGGGTTGCGCACTTCAGGCTGCACTACCCCCTCTCGTGCTCCAATGGCCATTTCCCCTGTGCGTCTCAGCATGTAAAAGATTATTTCCCTAAAAGAGCCAATTTCTCTAAAAGAATACAAATAAGTGGGGTGGGTCTTTGTAAAGACGACGGATCGTCTTTTTAAAGATGCCTTTTCACCCGTGCGTTTCTGTTACCTAGCGCCGGGTGATGGTCACGGTCGCTACCTCACGTGTCTGGGCATTAAACCCGCTGAGGTGGCTTTCGCAGATGAGTCATGTTCCCATTGTGGGAAGTTGACCATCTCGGAGCTGCGGGCCAGGCTCCGTTTCCTCCAGGGGGGCGGAGATCCGTTGCCTCTGCCGCGATCTAGTATTCGTCCTGGGGGCAGCCAGGCGTGGACTACTTCGGGCAGTAGCATGGGCAGTCTGAGGGTTACAGTGGGGGTAAACCCCTCAGGTAACCAACCCTCGGGGGACCATCACTCCTCTAACGCTTCGCAACCAGGTGAGCCACCAAAGGAACGCACTGGGCACTCTTCAAAGAGAGTACCAGTGGTATCCTTCGGTGCTCCTCCCGACGACCAGATGTCGATCACTGCATTGGAGGGAGAGCTCTCTGGAGAGGAAGATTCAGCTGCGCTGCCGCCCTTCGGGACGGTGGCAATGCCTGAATCGGATCCAGAGATGGTGGCTATGCTTTCCCGGACCGCTGAGAGGGTAGGGCTCGAGAGGAAACCTCCACCACATCCCGGGCCCTCGAGGTTGGACGATTGGTTTCTCGGGGTGGCTCGCGCTGGTGCTCACCAGGTCATGGACGGCACCTTTTACTGCCGGAAACCGACCTGCTGGTTCCTCCTCCCTAACCACCCTTGATGGTGGTGCAGCTAGGGGGTATACAAGGCACCCCCGGTGGAGCAGTCGGTTGCGATGCAAATAAGTGTCCTAATACTGCCTCCACCCGGCAGGGCGAACCGTGCCTCCCCTCCTGGGTCTGTAGGTACTCGTCTGGCCTGTCCGGCAATGCTTATTAGGGCCAATCACACAGAGTACATTTTTCATTTAAAAACATGAGATGCAGTGGGATGGGGGAAAACCTGCCATAAAGTCTCGGTATATGTTTTTTTTTTCAAAGTTAAACTTGCATTAATTTTACATGGCTTTCTAAACATGCGGCTCTTTTGTGCGAGATGCGAGTGCAACAGTAATAGATATCCGTCTAGAAAATGCGTGAAATATGCGTTCTGTGTGAACGGCTTGGTTTCGGTTTTGATGTGAACAAGATATTCTCCGCATTGATGTTCTCTTTTTCCGCTATATATTTAATGAACAACACAGCAGCGCTGCATCTAGTGGGTTCAACTGGATAGGCTGACAAAACATTATAATACAATGACACATACACAGTCATCGCATCTCATGCGTCGCTGATAAGGCTGCCTCCTTAATGCACACCTAAAATTCGAATGCACATTTTTGCATTCGCAGAGGGCAGCCCCCTGCGTCCGCCCCTGCTCCCGCGCTGCATCCGCAGCAGCCTCCAGCAAGCGGCGCCGTGGAGCTGGGCGTAGGCAGGCCGCCCACCCATCCAGGCCCCTGTCAAGCCTGGTGGTGAGCGAAAGAGCAAGAGGCCCTTGGATGGGTGACCCAGAGAGGGAGGAAGCTGCTCTTTGGGGGATGGTGAAGGCACCTCTCCCTCTCCTGGAGGAGGGCCGGCTGGAGAATCTGTAAAATCTCGACGAGAGAGCAGTTTTCTCTGTCCCTGGGTCCCAGGAGGGCATGGAGAGTCGCGGACGGACCAGCACCGGACCGCACTCATCCTCCTCCATCGCCAGCAGGCAGCAGTGGGCAGTTCAAGAGCATCAACAAAGGCCCTACTCACGCACCCTCTGCCAAACTGTGGAACCAGGTAAGCATTGCACTACACACTCAGACCCCTCTTTGGTCCGCTCACAAGCCGCCCGAGTTGGGTCCCTGCATTCCACCTTGCTGCCCCACTGCGGGGACAGCGGTGGTTCCGCTGGTCCCGCTTGCACGGTATCTGGGTGCCCGCCTAGCGCTACCAAACCTGTCTCGTTGGCTTCTGCGGACCATCAGCCTCGGCTATGCGATTCAATTCACCCGACATCCCCCCAAGTTCAGTGATATCCGCTTCACGACAGTGATGGCGGCCGATGCTCCTGTCTTGCGTGTGGAGATCGCAGTCCTACTGGCGAAGGATGCGATAAAACCGGTCCCTCCAGCAGATATGAATACAGGGTTTTACAGCCCTTATTTAATTGTACCCAAGAAACGTGGTGGGTTACGACCAATCTTGGATCTGCCTGTCTTGAACCGAGCCAGTTACCGTTCAAGATGTTGACGCAGAAGCGCATCTTCGGGTGCATCCGCCCCCGAGATTGGTTTGCAGCAATCGACCTGAAGGATGCAGATTTTCATCTGTCGATCCTTCCATGCCGCAAACAATTTCCTGCCCTCCGGGCTGTCCCTGTCACCCTGTGTCTTCACGTAAGTTGCGGAGGCAGGCCTTGTTCCCCTGAGAGAACAGGGCGTTCGCATTGCCAACTACCTCAACGACTGGCACATACTAGCTCAGTCTCAGCATCAGTTGTGTGCACACAGGGACTTGGTGCTTTCGCACCTCAGCCGGTTGGGCCTTCAGGTCAACTGGGAAAAGAGCAAACTCTCCCCGATGCAGAGGATCTCTTTTCTCGGTATGGAGTTGGATTCGGTAGAACAGACAGCACGCCTTACAGAGGAACACGCCCGGTCGGTGCTGAACTGCTTGAATTTGTTCAAGAGCAGGACAGCGGTCCCTCTGAAACTATTTCAGAGGCTCCTAGGGCATATGGCAGCTGCAGCGGCAGTTACGCCGCTGGGGCTGCTTCATATGAGACCGCTCCAGCACTTGGTTCATGGCCGAGTCCCGAAGTGGGCGAGGCAACGTGGCACTCACCGGGTCCAAATTACACCAGCCTGTCACCAAACCTTCACCCCGTGGTCAGACCTTACGTTCCTCCGGGCAGGAGTGCTCCTAGAACAGGTCTCCAGGGATGCTGTGGTTTACACGGATGCCTCCACCACCGGCTGGGGGGCCATGTGCAATGGGCACGCAGTGTCGGGGGTAAGGGCAGGCCCCCAACTGCACTGGCATATCAATTGCCTAGAGTTGTTAGCAGTGCGCCTTGCCTTGAGCCATCTCAAAGGTGCTTATGAGGGAAGCACGTGCTGGTCCGAACGGACAACACGGCGACCATTACGTACATCAACCAACAAGGTGGTCTGGACTCCCGTCGCATGTCGCAACTCACCCGCCACCTCCTCCTTTGGAGTCAGAAGGTTCTGAGTTCACTTCGTGCCATTCACATTCCGGGTCTGATCAACCGTACGGCCGATGAGCTGTCATGAGCTATGCTCCCTGGAGAATGGAGACTCCATCCCCAGACGGTCCAGCTGTTTTGGAGACGTTTCGGAGCTGGTCAGGTAGACCTGTTTGCCTCTCCAGAAACCTCTCACTGCCAGTTGTTGTTCTCCCTGACCGAGGGAACATCCGGCACGGATGCACTGGCACACAGCTGGCCGCTGGGCCTGCGCAAGTATGCGTTTTCCCCAGTGAGCCTTCTCGCACAGATGCTGTGCAAGGTCAGGGAGGACGAGGAGTAGGCTCTGCTTGTGGCACCGTATTGGCCCACTCGGACCTGGTTCCCCAAACTAATGCTCCTCACGACAGCCCCTCCCTGGCAGATTCCTCTGAGGAAGGATCTACTGATTCAGAGATGGGGCACCCTGTGTCACTCGCGTCCAGACCTCTGGAAACTTCATGTCTGGTCCCTGGATGGGACGCGGAGGTTCTTGGTGTCCTACCCCAAGAGGTAGTTGACACCATCACTTCGGCGAGAGCACCGTCTACGAGACACGCTTACACCTTGCGGAACCTGTTCGTCGAGTCGTGTTCTTCTCGTCGGGAAGAACCCCGGAGATGCCCGATCAGGGTCGTGCTTTCCTTTTTGCAGCAAGGGTTGAAGCGAAGGCTGTCTCCCTCCACCCTTAAAGTCTATGTCGCTGCGATTGCTGCTAACCATG
>NW_015505694.1:1205820-1231006 GCF_001515645.1 Sinocyclocheilus grahami
CATACTAGCTCAGTCTCAGCATCAGTTGTGTGCACACAGGGACTTGGTGCTTTCGCACCTCAGCCGGTTGGGCCTTCAGGTCAACTGGGAAAAGAGCAAACTCTCCCCGATGCAGAGGATCTCTTTTCTCGGTATGGAGTTGGATTCGGTAGAACAGACAGCACGCCTTACAGAGGAACACGCCCGGTCGGTGCTGAACTGCTTGAATTTGTTCAAGAGCAGGACAGCGGTCCCTCTGAAACTATTTCAGAGGCTCCTAGGGCATATGGCAGCTGCAGCGGCAGTTACGCCGCTGGGGCTGCTTCATATGAGACCGCTCCAGCACTTGGTTCATGGCCGAGTCCCGAAGTGGGCGAGGCAACGTGGCACTCACCGGGTCCAAATTACACCAGCCTGTCGCCAAACCTTCACCCCGTGGTCAGACCTTACGTTCCTCCGGGCAGGAGTGCTCCTAGAACAGGTCTCCAGGGATGCTGTGGTTTACACGGATGCCTCCACCACCGGCTGGGGGGCCATGTGCAATGGGCACGCAGTGTCGGGGGTAAGGGCAGGCCCCCAACTGCACTGGCATATCAATTGCCTAGAGTTGTTAGCAGTGCGCCTTGCCTTGAGCCATCTCAAAGGGTGCTTATGAGGGAAGCACGTGCTGGTCCGAACGGACAACACGGCGACCATTACGTACATCAACCAACAAGGTGGTCTGGACTCCCGTCGCATGTCGCAACTCACCCGCCACCTCCTCCTTTGGAGTCAGAAGGTTCTGAGTTCACTTCGTGCCATTCACATTCCGGGTCTGATCAACCGTACGGCCGATGAGCTGTCATGAGCTATGCTCCCTGGAGAATGGAGACTCCATCCCCAGACGGTCCAGCTGTTTTGGAGACGTTTCGGAGCTGGTCAGGTAGACCTGTTTGCCTCTCCAGAAACCTCTCACTGCCAGTTGTTGTTCTCCCTGACCGAGGGAACATCCGGCACGGATGCACTGGCACACAGCTGGCCGCTGGGCCTGCGCAAGTATGCGTTTTCCCCAGTGAGCCTTCTCGCACAGATGCTGTGCAAGGTCAGGGAGGACGAGGAGTAGGCTCTGCTTGTGGCACCGTATTGGCCCACTCGGACCTGGTTCCCCAAACTAATGCTCCTCACGACAGCCCCTCCCTGGCAGATTCCTCTGAGGAAGGATCTACTGATTCAGAGATGGGGCACCCTGTGTCACTCGCGTCCAGACCTCTGGAAACTTCATGTCTGGTCCCTGGATGGGACGCGGAGGTTCTTGGTGTCCTACCCCAAGAGGTAGTTGACACCATCACTTCGGCGAGAGCACCGTCTACGAGACACGCTTACACCTTGCGGAACCTGTTCGTCGAGTCGTGTTCTTCTCGTCGGGAAGAACCCCGGAGATGCCCGATCAGGGTCGTGCTTTCCTTTTTGCAGCAAGGGTTGAAGCGAAGGCTGTCTCCCTCCACCCTTAAAGTCTATGTCGCTGCGATTGCTGCTAACCATGCTAGCCAAGGGAAGTCGGTAGGGAAGCATGATCTGGTCATCTGGTTCCTTGGGGGGCGAGAAGGTTAAATTCTCCCCGGCCCTCCTCTATACCCTCTTGGGACTTGTCTCTAGTGCTCAAAGCACTACAGCAGGGCCCATTTGAGCCATTGTAGTCAGTCGAGCTAAAGTTTCCCTAATGTGCACAAGATTCCCACTAATCCCTTCAGGGATCAGGTGGTGAGCCTGCAAGCAATCAGGTTGTGAGCTCACTCTACTAGGAGTGTTGCATCCTCCTGCGCACTGGCTCGTGGCGCCTCGCTGACAGATATTTGTAGAGCTGCGGGCTGGGCGAACCCCAACACTTTCGCTAGATTATATAGCCTTCGTGTGGAGCCGGTATCCTCCTGTGTTCTCACCCCAAACTGGTAGTTGCGCTGAGAGGCCCCGGTTTAGTGTCGGCTTGATAAAACTGCTCCAGAGGACACAGAGAATAGCTCCAGGGTGGATCAGGCAGTCCAGGGTGCCATGGCGGCACAGGGAGCTCAGGGGCCATGGCGGAGCAGGCAGTTCAGGGCGCCATGGTGGAGCAGGCAAACTAGGAAGCCATGGCGGGGACACGGGGAATACCTCCAGGGCGGATCAGGCAGTCCAGGGTGCCATGGTGGCACAGGGAGCTCAGGGGCCATGGCGGAGCAGGCAGTTCAGGGCGCCATGGTGGAGCAGGCAAACTAGGAAGCCATGGCGGGGACACGGGGAATACCTCCAGGGCGGATCAGGCAGTCCAGGGTGCCATGGTGGCACAGGGAGCTCAGGGGCCATGGCGGAGCAGGCAGTTCAGGGCGCCATGGTGGAGCAGGCAGACTAGGAAGCCATGGCGGGGACACGGGGAATACCTCCAGGGCGGATCAGGCAGTCCAGGGTGCCATGGTGGCACAGGGAGCTCAGGGGCCATGGCGGAGCAGGCAGTTCAGGGCGCCATGGTGGAGCAGGCAAACTAGGAAGCCATGGCGGGGACACGGGGAATACCTCCAGGGCGGATCAGGCAGTCCAGGGTGCCATGGTGGCACAGGGAGCTCAGGGGCCATGGCGGAGCATGGAGTTCAGGGCGCAATGGTGGATCAGACAGTTCAGGAGGCCATGGTGGAACAGGGAGCTCAGAAGGCCATGGCGGAGCAGGGAACTCAGGACGCCATGGCTGGATGGCCTCAATTTGACCTCGTCACTCGGCCCGACCACTACGGACGGACCCATACTACCCCCCCAAAAAAAATCCTTGGAGAATATCATCTTTAGAGGCCCTCCGTAGGCCTAACTTGGGAACAATAGCCCTCCCTGGGCTTGACTTGGGGACTGGAGCCCTCCTTGAACTGGAGCCCTTTCTGTGCTACACTCAGAAACTGGAAACTTCTCTGGGCTAAACTCGGGGACTGGAGCCCTCACTGGGTATATATTATGGGACTAATCAAGGAAATCAATGGGACACAGCTGGGATCAAATAAACACAATCAGGGCAGGAACAGGGAGACCAAATAAGGGCAAGGAATGCACATGGGGAGCAAAACACACACAAAACCAGGAACAGAGTCTGTCAGATTCCATATTTGCAAAAATATTCTTATGTTGGAATAAAAAAAGTCTTTGTACCAGATGAAGTGGCTCTTATGCTAACCCAAAGATACAAAATGGAAGAAAGAGTTAAAACTGGCTCTGAACACAATCTAGCTGCTCTAACTGTGTATAGAACATTTTTTACTATTTATTTGCTCCTTTTATATATTGAATTAACTTGTACTTTTACTTTCAATACTGAAGTTTAATATAAAAAAATACTTTCCATACTTAAGTACAATAAATATCACATACTTTAAAACATTTGCTCAAGTAATATTCTAAACGGTGACTTTAACTTCTACCAAAGTCATATTCTGGTAAGATATCTGTACTTTTACTTAAGTGTGGCTTTCAAGTACTTTATCCACCACTGTCAATTGCAGATTGATGTTATTTATTAGTATTTTTAGGGTGCTTTCACACTTGGTTCGATTGCCTGGTCCGAACCTGAGTTCGATTGCCCCCCCCCCCACTCCCTGCCCCCTGCTGGACTGCGTTCATATTATTTTATTTGGGTCCGAACCGCCGTTCATTTGTGTCATCAAGTCAGCTGCTGTTTACCCTGTTGCTTAGTAACGACAGCACAGGAGAAGGCGGCAAAATGCGTAGCATTTCTCTCTTCACTTTTATATTTATGTTTTTGAACCATTGTTTTTGTTTCCAAAGCTTCACTACATAACGACACTTGTGTCTGTCTTACGAATGTACTGCAAATGCTCAAAAAAAAAAACCCGCTGAAGGTGAACAGAAATACAGCTCTTTGCTTACAGCAGTAAGCCAAAAAAAAAAAAAGTTAATTTAGCTCTTGATGTGGAGTACATTTATCAGGAAAATCCAAAGTGAAAGTGTCAAATTACTTGTGAATAAAACAATAAATGATTTATAGTATATAATGCTCATTTTCACTTATTTTTTCTCACTTTCTGCCTTTCATTCTCACTTTGACTTCTAACACTATAGATATTGCTCATCCGTAATCTCAGCAGACGCACACAAATTTAATTTATGAGCTGTGCTTAAGTGAACTGCAATTTGATGGTAAAATATGGTGATTTCTATGTCATACCTTGGTTAGTCTGTTTGAGTCAGCACTGTTTTACAGAACTGCAACTTTTACTTTCTCGGCGTGCTTTAACAGACTCTTGTAGTTATTATTTCATACAGTTCCCGTCCTCAGTTGCCTCTACTCACCATTATGTTCAGTGCCATGGGAGGGCTTCAAAAGACTCACTCATATTGTCAGCTCTTTGAAAAGGTCGTTTTTGTGCAAGACTTGCCGCTCACTTTGAATACAAAGTAAAATTTGCCATCTTTCAAATAGAAGAAAGTAAAAACAATAGTAAGAACCCCCAAAGCTGAGCTACAGCTTGTGTATGAGGTTTGTTTTTGTAAGGAAGTTATAATGATAATAATAATAATAGCAATAACATGGAATTATGAGACTCATGTTAACATCTCTTTATAAACAAATCAATCTACCAACTACTTTATGTGTGTTACGGGGCGACAGGGACTAGAGACGTGCGGATCCATTTGCAAGCTTTTATTCATAAACATGGTCAAAACACAGACAGGGTCGAACACCAGCAAATGGGTATAGTACGGGCAAGACACAAAATAGTCCAAGAAACGGGCAAGGGCCAATCGACGGCAAACGTAATCCAACAGGGCAAGGCAAGAGATAATCCAGGTTATTAGCAATAGTCCAGGCAGGGCAAACAGAGTCTGAAACAGCGAGACAAAAGGGTAATCCGAACACACAGGCAAGAATCTGAACACAGGAGAACAGACAAGGCGAGACTATGACTAAACTAGGAAAACAAGAACTGGCTCTGTAGAGTAGCTATCACTGGGTGAGTGATAAACGCTAAACAATACTCGGCAGTTTGAGTGAGTCTGAGTAAGTGTAATATAGTGTGTGTGTGATTGGATACAGCTGTGTGCAATAAGTGCAATGGATTATGGGAAATGTAGTCTGTGGTGACGTGTAAGAGTCTGTGTAGTGAGAGAGTCAATATGATGGACGAGTGACCTCTGGTGGCGATTGGACGGAATTCCATGGACAGGATTCGTAACATTGTGAGTGGTAATAATGGCAGCAGTCAATAGCATTCAGTAACAATATTTTAACACTAGAACCGCCAGGGGTCGCTGTCCATGCTAAAAGCACCAGCGGGTAAATTTTACCCACGCACATGACAGCTGTTTTTGAATGGTTAAAGAACATATTATTTCACTGTATTATGCTACTGTCTTCACAAAGAAGTGTCTAGAGTCATGAAATGATTATGTATAGTCATCAACTATATTTTGTCCTGTTGTTTTATGTTCATGGCTTTTTTATGCAGACTACACTAGTCACTTTTCATAACGGTCAATATTAAGCTAAACAAGCCTGCACTGACAACGAGAATTAGAAGGAAGTAAATACATATTTGGGTGGTGTAATAGGCTATTATAATACAATGTCATTAATCAATATATTAAGATAACCTATGTTATTTAAATGACTAAAATAGCCTATAGACAATAATGAGCAATAATAATTCACCACATTGCATAGGATGATGTGATGACAAATTCAAGCGCACAGCTTCACCTAATTAATTATTAATTTTAGTTATATCATTTATAATTTGAATTATACAAAAAGAACACCAATAAACTGATCACCAAGGTAATCAAAAAAAAAAGGTTTTATTCATTAGCCTACATCAGATCAGATTGTTTTCTTCTTCAGGAAACAGGCAGACTAGAATAAATAGCAACACAGAAGCGAACAATAAACTATTGAAATGGCAAAACAAAAATTAAATAATTAATTCAAATTTTGAACAATTATACAACATTAGCATAAAACGTCTAAATATGATATATTGATCACCGTCAGATGCTGAGCCAACAGGACTCTTTACTTATCTCCCCACCATCAGACTCTCCATCGCGCATGGCATTGGTGTAGTACTCACACTAGACGTTTTGAACCGTGCCCGAGTGCATTTGACCCCCAAAGCCCGGTTCGTTTGACTAGTGTGAGCGCTCCGTGCCGTGCTCGGGTGCGGTTCGTTTAGCCGGCCCTGGTCCGGTTGGAAGAGGTGGGCCAGGGCACAGTTCGGTTGGGCTCGGGCACGGTACGCATGCAGTGTGAGCGTGGAACAGATACTGTTTTGTGTGTGCTACTGTCATCATTACGGCCGCAAACATATTCTATTACTACTACTACTACACTACACTTTTCAATAAATTTAATTCAGTGAAGTATATTTAGGTTTATAATGACTCTGGTTTTTACCTTATTGATGAACAGGAAATGTAGTTTGCTAGTAAAGCAGCAAATTATTTCATTAACCTCAGCTGTCTCCGTAATAATTTTCTGATACATACAAGTGAAAATCAATGTACGCCATACATTATAAATTAATTATTATTAATTATTCGGCAGAATATTAGCGAAAGTGGTTTTCTCCGTTTTATCATACATGACGTAAGCATGCACCGTCCCGGAAAGTTTAGTGCAAGTGTGAGTGCAGGCCAGCGCAAAAGGGTCTGGCTGCAGCCTTGTGCTTGCACTCTCAGACTTGCATTCTCAGACTTGCACTCTCAGACTTGCATTCTCAGACTTGCACTCTCAGACTTGCATTCTCAGACTTGCACTCTCAGACTTGCATTCTCAGACTTGCACTCTCAGACTTGCATTCTCAGACTTGCACTCTCAGACTTGCATTCTCAGACTTGCACTCTCAGACTTGCATTCTCAGACTTGCACTCTCAGACTTGCATTCTCAGACTTGCACTCTCAGACTTGCATTCTCAGACTTGCACTCTCAGACTTGCATTCTCAGACTTGCACTCTCAGACACTTGCACTTCCGCTAGCGACGTCACTCGCAGGCTTTATTTTTTTATTTTGTTCTATTTATTTATTATTTTTGTTTGAATCTCTCAACATTTTACAACAGTAGCCAGGTCGTGAAGACAAGACAAAATAAACTAAATTACGAAGTCACTTGCAATCGCCACTTGCACTCTCCGATACCTGCGACGTCACTTGCAATCGACACAAATCGTGCATGTTGCCAATGGAGACAAGATCCTGTGGTGGTGATTAAACGATTAAAACTAATTTTGTACCGTAACGTACAGGGTCCTGCAAGCCATCTGTAGGAGACAAAGACAAGTCCCGCAAATCCGTGGCCACAGAACAGCAGAATATGAACGCAATGTGCAAAGTCTCTCGCCAAGCGTTTTCCTCCTGTAGAAAAACATAAACACTTAACATGGCTTAATGTATTTATTTATTAATTAAATATACAGTTTATTAATATAATGAATATGTATATAGTATTTTCCTCCCACACCGCAAAACGTGGCCTAATGTGGCATAATGGACTAAGATGATAAAGATTAAACTCGATGCTCTTCATTATTAAAATATAGCCTACATAACTAATATACAGGCAAGCAGGTGAGCCCAGAATAAACGCAACACGCACAGTTTCGTGTTTTTCCATATAGAATAATAAAATTAGTTTTAGTCTTTTAATCACCACAGTGTCTTGTCTCCATTGGCAACATGCACGATTTGTGCCGATTGCAAGTGACGTCGCAGGTATCTGAGAGTGCAAGTGGCGATTGCAAGTGACATTGTAATTTAGTTTCTTTTTTCTTGTCTTCACCACCTGGCTACTGTTGTAAAGTGTTGAGAGATTCAAACAAAAAGTAATCAATAAATTGAACAAAATAAAAAATAAAAAGACTGCAAGTGACGTCGCTAGCGGAAGCGCAAGTGTCTGAGAGTACAAGTCTGAGAATGCAAGTCTGAGAGTGCAAGTGCAAGGCTGCAGCCAGACCCTTCTCGGCCAGCGGGGGAGTGGGGAGGAGGGATAATCGCGCTCTGGCTCGTTTCAAGGTAACCGTGCCTAGTGTGAGTACCTCTTCAGCATTCATAAATCGCCTTCTTTTACTCATTTTGTCTTTATTTATGAAACTGATAAGTGTTTGTGAAACTGAAGTGAACTGTGAAAAGGCGTTGCCTAGCAATGTACTATGTTAAAACATAAGCGGTGCTAAAATGACAGTGCGAACATACAGGCATTAATATAGCGGGTAAATCTGACCCGAGCTGGCGCTTATAGGTATAAATGCCCCGTTTTTTGATCTGGTTTTATCTAAACAGTTTTTAACAACAGGGGATTGTAAATCACACAATTTCAGTAAAAGTCAGTGACTGGGAGACTTGAATGTTTTATTAAAAATCTGGTAACACTTTATTTTGATGGTCCCTTTTGAACATTCTGTTGACAATAATTAATGTTGCACCTACATATCTACTAACTCTCATTAGAGTATTAGTAAACTGTCTGCTTAATATCAGCTAACTCTTTATTGTGATGGATCCCCACAGAGTTTCTACTGACTACAAGTAACTTTGCAAGTACATGTCAACTTATTCTAGCCCTAACCCTACCAGTCTACTAATACTCTACTAACACTCTAATGAGAGTTAGTAAACATGAAGGTGCAATGTTACTTATAGTCAACAGAATGTGTTAAAGGGACCATCAAAATAAAGTGAAACCAAAAATCGTTTATGTACGTTTTAAAAACAGCAACGGGTAAAATTTACCCTGTGGCGGTTCTAGTGTTAAAAATATTTTATATATTCACAAAAATATGTAAAACATTTCAAATATTTCATAAACATTTTCAAAAATACATTTATGTCTGCTAGTCATATATGTGCAGTAACAAATGATTGATTTTCTTTATGCATTTTCATTTTAATTTGTTAATTTATTATATAGAATAAAGTTCTCTAGATTTAGACGATTATTGCTCCTCACAGGAAGAGGAACCACTTACATAAAATCCCAATATATATACAGTATATATTTTAATCATTCTGTTTTTACTTGAAATTCAGTTTGTTTTTAAATTATTCTTCACTTTGTATTTTACTCATTCTTTTCATACAGTTGGAACCATCATGGTTCATGAAAAGGAAGAAAATGTATACAATTAAACATAGGTAGATAAAAAAAATCTGGTTTCTTTTGTCTAATTAGATGCACTAATTAAACAGATACTTTATTAATTCTGACAAGTAATAACAGATACATTCATACATGCACATGTAGCTAAATTCAGTCCATACATAAATAATCTTTTATTGATTTATTGAAAATTGTACATGTGCACAACATGCTTCTCCAGTCTATAAATAATCTCTGCACTGACACTGATATAATTCATCTGATATCCCTGTAGATGAGAAGAGATCAGATTGTTCAGTTGAATAAGGGGTTAAGCGTAATTTATTTTCTGTTCCATTTCATCCATACCTCTGAGAACCCAAGACAGGCACTGGGTTGTTTACTAGAGTTTGAACCTCAGCAGCTGAGCTGTGTTCATGAAATTACATAGAATAACCAATTATCCATCTTTGGCTCTGTTGCCTCTGCCATCTCAGTACCCCAGAGAGAGGCTGTTGTCCTTATACTCATAGAGAAGAAACAACCGATATAATTATTCCCACCTAGTTAATGTGGTCTTAAATAGAAACACTAAAGAAAAGGATACAGGCTCAGTTTATTATTTCAAATTTTGGATTGATAGTCAATGGCATATACAAGATATAATCCATATCCATTGACGGATACATCCATGTAGTGACAAGTCAGGCACTGATTAACCAGCAAATGAGCGTAAGGAAGCCAGCTCTAGTGGAGAGTGTCTGTCTTAGTGTGAGTTGATGGAGTACCTCAGAGCAGCAGCGGGAACCACACCTGCCTGTCTGGGTGAAGAGGAGTAGAAGAGACGGGGGAGCTGACAGGTTGCCATGGGTCTTGAGGGGAAACCTCTCCACTCGCATTCAGCTCAGTGCACACACTCCCCCAACGAGCAATCTATTTTTACACATTTTCTTCTCCTCTTAGCGAGCCAAGGGCTTTCTAAAGTGCAGGCTTTCTAAATGAATTAATGAAAGTATACATGCGTTTTTAACCAGGGGCAAATGTTGCAAAGTCATATCTTGCCAAAAGATTCTGTGAGGGTTTGTTTGTGTTTGCCTCCCAAAAGTCTGGAAGTTTTTTTTTTAATTATTATTATTTTTTAGGCCTAATGTACAAATTTTAGAATTTGTTCACCATTAAAACACACTCTACCTCCATTGGAGTCTAATATTACAACTACCTCTGACAGTAATGAGGTCAATTAATACAGAGAGAATTGCTGCAACATTACTATAATGAAAAAACTAAACAAAACCAAAATGGCTATGTAATTATACCCAACACATGCTGTGGATAAACCCAGCATCTTATCCCGAGGGGCGGGCCGTTGTTCCCAGCGTCGTGTACTGTATCAGGAATATTGTCTCATTTGTTTTCAGCCAAAGATGCAATGCCTTACAGCTCTTGTTGCAAATGCATTGCTGAACAACTGAACTGAGCGAGTAATAAAAAGCTTTCATATTTCCATCGCTAAATTAGAATTCAGGGCAGAATCAATGAAATTCAGCGCATAAGTTTTTCCCTCTCGGTACTAGAGGTGGTTTAACAGCTATCAATCTTAATATTGAATTGCGAGTGGAGATCACCTAGAGAGAGAGAGAGAGAGTACACAGGGAATTATACGAAACACAGATATACAGCACAGAGGAATAACTCTGGAATTGTGAGAAGAAGCTGAAATTGGCACTGGTTTGAAGAATTCCACTGGGCTACCTTTTAATTAGGTCTCTTAGCCCCAGGCTGTGCATTGCCACTGCCCTGACAGTATGCAAAGTTCCTGGAAGCCCTTAATAGGATGATTGACCGCTATAGCAAAGAAACTGATGATAGCCTTCATAACCATTGCGCTTGTTTAATTACCCCGGGGTTTACAGCACATGATGAATTATTGCCTCATAACCACATGCATAACGATCGATAATTGGCATAGCCTGTTTCGAATATTAATGATAACACTTTTTCCCCCTCGTTGCTTGCTCATGAGTCACTCTTGCAAATAGTCATCTGGCATATTTCTCAACCGATTGTTAATTGCACTGGTACGGATCAATGTGCTGTTTCAGTCTTCTCTTTTCTTTTCTAAATTGCGATTGGTCCCTGTCAGTGTGCTGTAGGATCCGTGGCTGGAGATAGCATGTCTGTGAAAAGATGAGCTCAAATTGTCCAAGGCACTTCTTTATGAAGCGTATAAATCACACTGTAGGTGTTCACCTTGGCAGTTTGGTCTGCAGTGATTTTCATTTTGTTTTTGGAAGAAGAGAGGGCCGAGGCCATTACTATAGTCACTTGTGCCCCACCTAATTGGCCGGTAGGGGAAATCAGCTGTTGAAATGGCGTCACGAGGGGCATGTGCTCTAAAGATGAGCTATTGTTTTGCAGGACCTGTCACGGGCCAACATTAACAACATGCATAAGAAGTGCCTTCAGCTCTCCTGCAGGACTGGACATTTTAACTGGGTAAAAAAGCTTACAGGTCTTCACCACACTTATAAATGAGAGAAAGAGAGAGAGATGACATCTCCCTCCATAATTAGGTATTTCCTGAAAGGTCTGTATCTTATTTTCAATGTAAACTTATGGGTTACTTTGCAGTGCACTCTGTGACACACAGATATTGTCAGTCCACATATATTTTTAATAAACCTAATTGATCTTGAATGTGTAAAGTTGTTTAGTTATCAAATGGGTGGAAATTTTCAACAGTCAGATCAGAGATGGCCACATCTATGATGTGACCTCATTCATTCAGATTAGGTTTACACCTTTTGCTTTTCTCTTCTCCCACCTCTCTCTTTCGTTGCCTCTAAATATGCTGTATCACCGCTTTCACTCTTTCATTCAACCCCTGCTCTATTGCAAATAACCTATCCATGAGCAAATGTGTCTTTTCAAGTAATTACTCTATTTCCCCTTTCTGGCTTCATGAATCTCTGCATCTGAGTCACAGTAGACTTTAGTCAGTAGACTTTAGCCAAGAAAGTCAAACACAACTTAAGACAAATGGTAGGCTAATCAAAGTTCTGCACAATTATACTGATATACAGTGTGTGCATTAGCTGCAAATTGCAATGAAATTCAGTGGCTTTTTCAGGATATGTTATTGATTTAATCTTTAAACCATATTTTCTCAAGGTTCTTTTCTATTTAGTTATATTGCGTGGTATCTTTAGCTCTGTTAAACAGACAATTAGCATAAAATATCCTATACCATATCCTTATATTATATAATATAATGATTTCCACAAAAGAAAAATATTAAGTATACAGCTATTTTCGACATTGGTAATCATATGTTTCTCTTGAGCAACAAATCAAGCATATTAAAATTTGTATTTTTAAAATTTCTGAAGGATCATGTGACTGAAGACAGAAGTAATGGCTTCTGAAAATTCAGCTTTGCATCACAGGAATAAATTACATTTTAAATAAAAAATAGAATAGAAAACAGTTATTTTAATATATATATAAAAAAATGTTTTATGAGCAAAATAGTCTTTCTTTAAAATAATAATAATAATAATAATAATAATAATAATAATAATAATAATAATAATAATAATAGCCTAAATCTAAGTCAAAATACTTAGAGACAAAAAACTTTTGATTGGCTCTGTATATAGCTATAACAAAATCATTTTCAGAAAGATGGCTGAATTTACAGTGCAATATCTAATACCCAAAGCTTGTAAATGACCAAAGGGTTGGTATTATCTAAGGTAGCCTGTCAACATGATAAATGCAAAAAGAAGCAGAAATTTCATTATAATCTCTCCTTTTACATGCTGTAGCAGATATTGGCTTTTTATGCAAATGATAGAATCTGAATACAGATTATACTTGGTTAATTTACTGAAGAGTGACATTTGAATGGACTTTTTTGAGTTTGTTGGTGTGAATACCCTCTCTTTTCTACAAAGTCCTTCATTAACACATTTTCTTTTATTATTATTTTCATAAATTATATTGAGAGGGCAGGATCAGTGGAGGAGCTGTTTTTTTTATTAAATATGAGCCTTAATTAGGTCTATATAATCTAGCGGCAACAACATTCATTCTCTTCTTTTGTCACCTTTCACCACAGACAGATTCACTATTTATTATTTGAAGTTTGATTAAAGCAACCAAACTCAGAGAAGTTGCAGCACATTTAGTTTCAGGCTGTGGTCTGTGAAAGAAAGAAACCTAATACTCACAGGAGAGTGTTTGTCACTGAAGTCGGTGTATAAGCCATTCATTGGCCAATTTAAAAACAGGAAAACGTCTCAGGTTACTTATGTAACCATGGTTCCCTACTCAGGGAACCATGGTTACATAAGTAACCTGAGACGTTCCCTTTCATGGGAACTTCGAACTGCGTCCTCTAGGGGTCGCTATGGGGAACGCCTCGTCGTGACCCGTGTCTGAAGCATACATTGAAAAAACGCCAACTCGTTGGCCGGCGACAGCCATGACGTCACTACCGGTGCGACTCCAGTATAAATCGGCGCCGGGAGCTACACATCATTCACTTCTTCGTCTGAAGCTTGCGTCCGCAGCATGGCAAGAAACCTAGAGGACGCAGTGTCTCGTTCCCTACTCAGGGAACCATGGTTACATAAGTAACCTGAGACGTTCCCTTTCATGGGAACTTCGAACTGCGTCCTCTAGGGGTCGCTATGGGGAACGCCTCGTCGTGACCCGTGTCTGAAGCATACATTGAAAAAACGCCAACTCGTTGGCCGGCGACAGCCATGACGTCACTACCGGTGCGACTCCAGTATAAATCGGCGCCGGGAGCTACACATCATTCACTTCTTCGTCTGAAGCTTGCGTCCGCAGCATGGCAAGAAACCTAGAGGACGCAGTGTCTCGTTCCCTACTCAGGGAACCATGGTTACATAAGTAACCTGAGACGTTCCCTTTCATGGGAACTTCGAACTGCGTCCTCTAGGGGTCGCTATGGGGAACGCCTCGTCGTGACCCGTGTCTGAAGCATACATTGAAAAAACGCCAACTCGTTGGCCGGCGACAGCCATGACGTCACTACCGGTGCGACTCCAGTATAAATCGGCGCCGGGAGCTACACATCATTCACTTCTTCGTCTGAAGCTTGCGTCCGCAGCATGGCAAGAAACCTAGAGGACGCAGTTCGAAGTTCCCATGAAAGGGAACGGTATTAAAGGTGATGGAAAATCATTAGACTTCTAACTATTATTCTTAACTGTCTAACTATTAAACAATCACAGAGAGATCGGTATGTGCTGTTAGTATTTTTATTGTGTCTCCAATTTTAAGGCCAAGCAGCCTACCTTAATATTCAGAGAAAATTGTCTCTCTTATTGGTTGCCTGAAGCTTATGTGTGAATTAGTAAATCCACTTGGTTAGGGTGGAATGAGAACAGTTACTGTGGTAACAAGTTCATTCAGCTCCATATCCTGTATCAACCGTTTAGCTCATTACAGAAGGGAAAATACATTTGGGAAGCAATTCACCTCAATGAGAAAGCACTGATAACTTTCTATGAAATTGACATGGACTCCTCGTTGCACCTTTTTATGACCTTTTCAAGGTTAAATCCTTTAGCCACGACCTCATTACAGTCTATTGGAAGAGACAAAGGTGTTGTTTTAGGTACAGTTGGTCTGAATGTGGTAAACACTCTCACAGCATGTCTTCTTCATGTTCTTGAGGGGCTTTGGAGGTTGCAAACTCCTGATTTTTCTAAGCTTAATTTTAGCCAGGATCTCTGATCCCCAGGCTCACATAATGAGGGAGGTAGTGAAAAGTTAATCCACATAGCTCTACGTTATGTTGCCTTTGGCTAATGCTGCTTTTAACTCAGCTCTCATTAACTTTTAGATCACAGGCCATTAACAACAGGTTGGGAGGCTACCCTGCAGCTCGCCTCCCAAGCACTTTGTTACCACTAGTGGGGGACGTCAAAGCACAATTAGGCAGAGAAATTCTCACTGCATGTTGACCACTAATTAAGATACAGTCTGGACTTTCTGGAGTTCAGCTGTCAGGCTATTGATTTAACTGTAGCTCGCCACTCCTCCCGGGGACACTCGGTTGGATGGCATTTTTGCCTTCAGAGGAAATGTAAGAGATTGAAAGGGGATGCTCTCCTTCACTAGACGCAGGAAGAACTGGTTGGTCCCTTGTTTCTCTGTTCAGGCTTTTACAGTTATGTATTATTTTACTTAGAACCACTCCATGTTTATATAATACTGGAACTGCTTGCATGTGCATTCTTTCATTCTTTAGTGATTTAAACACATTAAGTGTAGTCCAAACTATTCCTGAAAGAATGATTCCTGTGAGCCGCTTCTTAGTGAATCCCAAACATACAGCGCAACCAGTGTAGTCTTAATTATTTCCGAACACACAACTCTTATGAAACGGTTCTTTTTAGTGAATCAAATAAACTCTTAAAACATAAGATAAGAGACTTGATGTAATTTCTGACTGGTCGTTCATATGACAATGTGTAGTTCAATTTTATAAAAATAAGTTAATGGCTAAAATATGTTAGTTTTTTGCTCATTTAGCATTGTTAAGGTTTTTTTGTTATATTAGGGACAATTATCGGATGATATTTATGCAGCATCTAAAAGCAGTGAAAATTCATTAAAAACTGTGTATTTTATGAAAACAAATTAAATGAAATTATACACTTTTTTTTCAATCTTAGTACTATTTAGGATGTAATTAAGGCCAGTTATTGGATTACATTTATGATGTCTCTTAAAAGACTGTGAAAGGTTACTGCAAGGTCTGTGTAAATGCACGTTTTGCAAGAATTGTTTTAAATGTATTTACTGTTGAATTAATCTCATTATTTGGCAATGGATTTGCATTTCTGTTCAGATTTTCTTCCTCAAAACAAATCTACTAATCTACTTTTTTTCCTACTAAACAAATTGTTAATGAAACCATTATTAAGGAACCAGAACCATTAACAGAAGTTGGAACCGGAAATGGGCTCATTAAATTCCTTATGATTTCCATCCCTAATGATAAAGATTTTACCACTGTAATGAGTTGATTAAATTGCATTATCATTATTATTTTACAGAGGTGATTAAAACAAATGGCTTGATTTCAAACATTCTGATATACAGCATACTGTATATACATGATGCTTTGGCTTCTCACCTAATATATCCCTTCAGGAAATAAGAAACACTTCCATTCACTTGACGACTTGCAGACGTGACAACGCCAACTCATATACCATGTCTGACCGAGCCAACAATAAATAGTGATTTGATTACAAATGGTTAATGCAGGAACAAACAAGTGTGTATATCGTACATTCCTGGGGCTTTCTTGACAGCTCTCAGCTGATTAGCAATTCATCATCTCCCAGGCATGGTGACACACAGCTCTACAGCTCTGTTGCTCTGTAGAATGTGAATGAGGTTAATGAATGTGAATGAGGCTAATTCTGCCGTCCTTGCCAGACCACCAGCCACATTAAACCTCACTTGGAGACATTTTATTGCAAATGTAAATTCTGATCTGCCTCAACATACTGCAGAATGAATGTGTTTCTTGTGTGAAGGGTACTCTAGATGTCAGATGGTAGTTATGTCCTTCGCTATCCCTAACTTGCCCTGCATCTGAATATGCACACTTGCCTGCTACACATAAGTAGCCATACAATGAAAGTACAATAATTCACATGGAACCCAGGTTCGTGATTATGTTCTCAACAGATAATATAGGTGAAATCATAGTGAAAGACAAAATATGTTGACAGGGTGTTAAAATTCAGTGATATTTAAATAGCCAAGATGATGTCAGATGTGCACCAAGTTATTGCTGTTCGTTTGGAGCAGGCACGCTGTTGTGTCCATGTTTAAAGTTGAATCAAATGCAGATCAGACAAGCAGCAAGTGGCTTGGTCTCTGTCAGGGCCTTTGTCTGGTCTTCGGGGATTCCCTGCATCTCTGTTTGGGCACCACCTGTGTCTCCATCTGCCTTATTGTGCCAGTCAAAATAGCCTTTTCCCCTCTGGAGGCTCAGTAGAACTTATCTGTCCCGATCTGAGAGACAGGCATCTTATCTCTTGATCAGTTGCTCTTGTTTACATCTCCGGAGAAATTTTTTTTTAAGTAAGACAGCTGCAGAGTTATTACCATGAAGCACATCTGAATCTCTCATAATGTGTGATCCGTTCATTATGATTGCATTCTGCTCTGTTATTTCAAACAAAGAAGGGCAATAAATTTAATGCCTCCAAATCAAATTGCACTGACAAGTATGCCATTAGGAGATAGAGACGTAAACTGCACGGCAGATTGTCTTTTGTGGACCAATGTATATATATATTCTTGGTTATCATTTAAGTTTTCTTGAATTTGCCAATTCGACGAAGCAGTTTCCTTAAGAGGAGCCTTTATAGACGAAACACTGTCCGGTTTTCAAAAGGTTTTATTTGTAAGTTCTCTGCATGGTTTCTCTGTTCAATAAGTACTTACAAAACCTGAATTAACCTTTTTTTCTCTCCCACTCTTTTTCTTCTCCCACATTTTTTTTCTTCTCCAAGGTTGTTCGATACAGCCTTGACATTATCTTGAGATTTAATATGGACAGACATTAATTTACACATTTGCAAAGTAATTTACTTGTTCTTTGCAAACATTTCTGTTGAGATGTATGATTGGGGATCTGCACAGTACATCAAAATGTGACAGATGTTAATTTCTTACAGGTAGTAATAGATTATTTGCTGCCTGTATGCTAGCCGTATACTAATGAGCTCCTTTGTAGGAAGATCCAGATTGCTGTATACATAACATCTTGTGCAATTTACGCTCCTCCTCTTGATTCACATTTTGCACGTGACACTGCTGAATAAATACAATACTTGATAAAACAACTTATGGAATTACAGAAGACCACCAGTTCTGTACTATAGCCTTTCATTGCAAGTTACAGCTGATTGAGAGAGAAAGAGTATGCCTCATTCACAACGTACTCATATTTAACAGAAGATTATTAAACAGGAAGTGCTGTGACTATGTTTACAATTTTTTTCAGCCTGTGTGGACCTTGGCCAGGTCCATTGGCAGCTTTTGAGTCATGTCCCTATGGACATCCCAGGTGGAGTCCATAACCAAGGGGTTGATCTGGAAGAGCATGTGCTGCACTCCATGATTAATTAATTACAATTTTCTGCTCAATAGGCCTCTGAAGAATGTAGTGCAATGTCAGCACTTTCCGCTCTATTAGGAAGTATGCAATGTAAGTCACATAGCAGACTGCGTCATTTTACAAATTAGTACTGGTAATTTGATAGCAAAGCTTTAACTGGCAGATTCATTACACTCAATATTAAACCAATATTAAAATAAATTAATAAACAAAAACCCATAAGCTATTAGAGTAATATTGGACATGCTATCTTGAACGCAGTGCTTAATTACAATTTAAGAATCAACTGAGAACTCATAATTTTTAAATGAGGGTAATTTATTCACATTGTTAATATATTTAGAAATGGATTTAAAGGCTGCGGGTACTGATTACTATTGCTGCTTTTAATCATATTGGTCAAAGGGAAGGTTTTGGTTTTATGAGTCAAACATGGAAAGTATATTGGTTGCTGTAAAAACAATCAAAATTACTTTGAGGTTTCTAAAATGGTACAACATTTCCACCATGCCACTTTTCAATAATGAAACATGTTCACATGAAACAAGCTGACGATTTATTTTTTCAAAATGTCATTATGAATTTAATTATTAAGAATAATTCATTAAGAATTAAGAATTTAAAAAATGTTGATATATTTATTTGAATATAAAAAGTTCTGATTTGTGAACTATTTATTAATAAATTAATACATTTTATTATTTTTTTGTATTTATTTTTATTTGTATGTTAGCATGTTTTTTTTTTCTCCCAGCACTGATATTGTTTTCTTTCTCAAATGTTTTACTGCTGTGTGAGTTCCACATGTTTTTCACTGCTCAGTAGAATATCATTATATGCAGTATGTTATGATGAGGACAAGAAGGACAGAATAGAGTAAAGAAGATAGTTTCTGTAAGAAATATTGTTGAACAAATAATTTTTGGGAACGTTTGAGTGCTTTTGTTCTTTGCAAATGTGTTCTAATAGAAACAGTTGTAGGAACCTAAGCCCCCGATCAGACAGAACACGTTTTTCAGGTTTGAAAACAAGAGGCGCACCATACTGCCTTTTTTTTATTGACTTTTTTTTTATTTAGAAAAGAGCAGTGTGCTGTTTTTTTGTTTACTTTTTTTGTCAGTCTAATCAAGAATTATAGCACGAGCCAATAGAAAACTATTTAAAAAAGGTGCCTCTCATTGCAAAAAAAACGCATTCTGTCTGATCGGGGCCTAATGCAGAAACTTTCAGGTTCCAGTCTGGTTTAAAGGTTTAAAAGTTTAAATACATCAAATCACCAGTGCTGTAAATAGAGACATGGTTTAACGATTTTGTAAATCACATTTTTTCCCACATCATTCACCTCATTTTTTTCACATTTCCAATACCATCAGATTGTTCTGTCATATTTAAAGTTGATGTCATAACATGAAGTGTACTACCATGCCTAAACCTATAATCCTTTCTTTCCAATAACAAATTGTAAATGGTGGCTCAATTGGTGAATCACGCTATGTTTGTTTAAAGCTTTATGTTGTGTTAGCATGTCACATATCAATGTTACATTGCCATATGCAGTGCTGTCTTGGCATTTGAATTACTGGCCAGCTGAAATATTGGTTTTTGCTAAGCCTTGGCTTGAAAGCTGTGCCTGTTTTCATCAATTCGTCCCTGTTGGAAGCACTTTGGCACGGATAAGACATTCTTCTCACAGCCTAATTCAGTCCATTTCACCCAAACAGCCATCTAAACAATCTAAAAAGCCCCCAGTGGAAGTGCTAAACCAGAGTCTGCTAACTAGAGGAGAGAGAATGTGTGCCTAACTGGACATCTGTGGCAGCCCAGTCTGTTTTCTCTGACGTTCTGTATTGTTGATGATATTCCTGAATACAGCATGTATGGAGGATCATTTTATATATTAACATAGTTTATTGCTGCATAAGAGATAAAAATCTAAAATATCAAAACTAATTGGCATAATTATAGTGGCAAAGCTGCTGGTGCACAAAAGGTCAAGGGACAAAAAAGGCAAGTGTCATATCAGTTCCAGCAGTTGGACTGATAGTAGTAGATGACGCCTGCTCATTCCAAACTGAAATGGAAAACTGCTGTGGTGCAATATGCTCAAAAGCTAAAGCCTGTAGCCTGAGCTATGCTTCATTTTTCTGCCTGCCATTACGTTTGCATTTTAGCAATTTTGAGTATACTAGACTGACCAATAACGCGCACAGACAAATAAACACTGTGATTGCTTCGTGAAACTCCACCTTGGCAGCGTCTTTAAAAAGCATTGTATGCCTAAGTAGATCGTACAAACCAATGGTTCCAGCAGTTTCTACGATGCTTTTGGAAAACATGGCCCAAATCTTTGTAGACCAGTGGTTTCCAACTCTTGTTGTGCTGTGTTTTGTGTTTCCCTAATCAAACACACCTGATTCAACTTATCGGCTTGTTAGTAGAGACTCAAAAACCTGAAATGGTTGTGTCATATAAAAGAAACAAACAAAATGTCTACTGTTGTGAGAGTACTCCAGGACCAGGGTTGAGAAACACTACTGTAAAGTAGGGCTGGGCGGTATATCGTGTTTGTATGATATATCAATATTTTTTATAAGTGATATGGTATGAGGCAATACTGTTTGTATCGATATACAGTAGTTTGATACGAGTACATCTGAATAATAGCAGAGAACACAAGAGTGAGCTGCTGTTGGGAAAGTGCATAATCCAATTTGTCCTAAACATGAGTCATGCTTTATATTAAGGGCTTTAAAATAACTCTTAAGATATAGTTAACACGTATAGTTTAAAGCGGATCAGCCTGTCAGATGCTCTGACAGACTCATTTGCTGCTGACAGAGACGTTACTGAACTGTTTAATGCTTTTGAGATGTGCCGTTTTCTTCAGTGCATAACTTACAATTCACAGGTATATTCTCTATCTGAAAACGTTAGAAAGTAATGGAAATATTTCTGTTTTGTTGTCAGGAGCCTTCTGCATGCGATTCTCCACTAAACTTCACAGACTTCAGTGAACAAGCACATATGCTCACCAAACAGGCAGAGCGCAATATAATATGAGTGCAATAACTGCATCATGTGTAGAATTTTAAACCTAAAAGTAAGTGTATTTTGTGATAACAGATAGCAGTAATGGAGTAATCAAAATATAATGCAATTAATCTGTGCTCTTATGTTTACTCACTTTAATTTTTGGTTTAGTGAATTGAACTTCTGCTTTAAAAAGCGTTATTTTTGTTTTTAGAATGTAATGTGATTTTAGCCCCCTTTTTTGCACATTATGGATAGCAGAGCCTACTTTCACTATATTTGTTTTCATTGCTTTTAATATAAACATTGTTTCATTGGACAACATTGGTAAGAAAGTTGTTATGTTTGCTTTATACTCTTTAAAGCTCATGTGAAAATGCAAGTACTATCTGACCTCCTCGCATATCCATTTTTTGTTGTTTCCACCTTTGTCTACTGTTGTTTTTTTTTTGGTATTTTCCATAATTAAATGGTTTAAAAGCAAATGCTCAACTGTGAGTACTGCCACCCGGTGGATCCACCAAATAGTACATGATGTTTCCTTAAATGGACAAGTGAAAAATACATTTGACTTTTGTATCCTCCTGCTCAAAACACTTTTTCCTCCCCAAAGAGTTTATGAATATACAGTATAGGGATACTCCACCAAAAAATGAAAATTCTCTTGCATAATTTACTCTCCCTCATGCTATCATGAGGGTGAAGAAATGGTTTTTGAAGTGTGAACTTCGTGGGGCCTATCTACTTGGATTATAGTGACTCAGTCATAGAGATTAATTATTTTTTTTTAATAAAAAATCTCAGTTTCTGTTCATCTGAAGTCATATACATGTGGGACGACATGAGGGTGAGTGCCAAATCATGGTTTACGGCTGTAACATAAATAAAACATATGAAATAAAGGTGAAAACAGAAAGAAAGGTGAAAGCAGTGATACCTTTTTTGCTCTACAAGGAAAATAGCACAACAGCATGCCATGGCCATGCTGAACTCAATATTCAAGGAGAATGTGTCTCTCCAGTGCTCTCATTGCAGAATACATTACATTTTTGCAGATACAGCAAGTAAATGTTCTAACACTGGATAGATATCACCTCGGATTATGAATGCAGTGATACTGTGAAAAAGTCCATGTGCATCATATTTCCTTCTTTATTCTTTTTCTTCCTCACTGCGGTGTATCTGAGCTACATGAAAGGCATTCAGTCTTAAAATAAAAAGTCTGTTTCAGGGCAAATACAATATTTATCAGTGTATAGACTATCTCTTTGCAGTTCACAACAGAAGAAAGAGTAACTTCTGGTCCTACTATTGATATCCTTTGTTTAATGAAACCAAAATAGTCAAGCTATATGTGAACAAAATAAAATGTATCCCGCCTATGGTTTAATATTCCTGTCAGGTTAGGCTGTAATTGCATTCTCTTGAGTAATTTGTATTTGACACTCCACTTCAACAATGACAGTATTGTAATTGCTCAGAACAGTCATGGTTCTGCATTGTGAGATATCAGTAAAGCACAGAGAGCCAAGTCTCTGCTTGCATTTATGCTTTTCCAATGAGACACAGTTGCAAATTGTACTGCCACTTTGCATACACAAATGATCCACCAGGCGTCTACGTAACACGTTCTGGTTTATATGAGCTGGTAAATGTGATAAAGGTGCATATTTGGTTGCATTATTTGTCTATGCATTTATTTGATCTACCAATTCCCCTGTTGATTATGTTTTTATGTTCTTAAGTAAGTGGGGAAATTGGATTTGTAGTGTAATCAAAACACTTAAATATAGCTTGATGGACTGGATCAGCTTTGTAAGAATACACTACAAAACAGTGTATTATACATAATGGATCATTATTTTTAGAACCCTGTTAGCTTGTTGAGCACAGCTTTATAGATATATTGTTTATTCAAACTGTAAATTTGGGCAGGACATATCCAGTGGGCTGTAATTACTTCACATGAACATATGTGCGTATGTGTGTGTGTGTGTGGTGGGTGATATACAGTGTGTGGTGAATACTTCACAGGAACATATGTGTGTATGTGTGTGTGTGTGTGTGTGTGTGTGTGTGTGTGTGTGTGTGTATGCGCGCATATATATATATGTGTATAATACACACACACAAACTTTAACATGATAATAGACAATCATCATTGTCAGCTTTTGTAACTATAGGTTGCGGAGGCCGAGAGAGCTCAATGCACTGCAAATGAAAAAAACAAAAAACACATGCAAATTAAGAAAACGTCATCAATTTGACAACAAACTAGCTGCAAATTCTCACGACACAACCAAATACAGAAATGCCCTGCAAATTCTCACAGCACAAACAAAGAAAAGTGTCTCCCTTAAACATTTCTGATGTGGTCTGTGCATATTTGCAGCACGTTTCTGTTTTTTGTGTGTGTGTGTGTGTGTGTGTTGTATTTGCAGCACATTTTTTTGTGTTGTGAGAATTTGCAGCGCGTGTATTTTCAAATTGATAAAGTTGTTTTCTTAATTTGCAGGTGTTTTTTTTTCTATTTGCTTGTGTTTTTTCAATTGCAGTCCGTTGAGCTCTCTCGGCCACTGTAATATGTGCTAGTTTTGTGTTGTCAAGGACAAAAGTAATCTTTGTTCTGTCATTTGTTTATTTAATTTATTTGTTCATAATGATTACAAATAATAAACACTGCAAACAAGAATCAACACATATGGAAAAGCTTACATTTTATTTATTATTAAATGTTTGTGCTTTCCAAGCTGAATGGCATTTCTGTGGTTAGAGAAGAAATACAGACATGATCAGATCTACTTTCAAGGCACATAGTTTCCCCATCCGATCATTGAGCAGTAATAGAATACAATGTACAATATAAATCAAAGAACATTATGGGTTTAAAAGACATATGGAATTAAAATGTTCATGCTAAATTTTGAATTTGGCCAACATTACAGTATACACTACACACAATATAGATAATAGGGGGTAATTTCAGACAAATTTCATGTTTTTTTTATTGCAAAAATACAAGTAGTGCAAGATCATGTCATTAAAAATGTTGGTCCATGTTTCCAAAAAAAAAAAAAAAAAGTCAATTTTAAATGCATTTTACATCTGCTAAAACTGACATTTGTGAATGTGATTAGGAACACACTAGCATGCTCTAAAATTACTCTAAAATCAGCAAAACGACTTCTCTTTTTTCCAGTAACAACACAACCAGTTTGGTTACATCTCCTAACAACAACCCAAACAACAATGTAACAGCTCAGTCAGAGTTAGTACAGAAACATGGCCTACTTTATGCAAGTACACTCCCAATGCACATTGAACATAATGCACACAACAAAGGGGCGAAAGAGTGACATCCAGATGTCTGACAATAAACCGCTTACTGTACAGTAATGTTATTCTTCAGGTAAGTTATTAAACATATTTTTAACTAGCTTGATCAGCAAATTCCTCTCATACTGTTGCTCCGCCATGGCAGTATTTGACCTACAAAAAGAGAAAACTGACCATAAGATAAGGTGACCAGGACTGCGTTTCCCAATAACGTTGTCTCTTAGCACTCTACGAAGACTCTAAAGTTATATCTTAACTAAAGGTATACCTGTTCTAGGTGTGTTCCCCGAACTATACCTTAGGAGGCTGCTTAAGATATACCTCCTTACCAAGAAGTTACCAGGTGCTGTCCATGGTGGTGGTGTTGAATTGATTGATATCGATGCCACGAAAATCGATTATTGATTATATACATGGGCTGCTTCAGTGCGTTATGCAAGAAAGTGGTGTTCTTTATAAAAGAAATGTTGATTTTAAATAAAGGCAAGTTACTCTTTCCTGTTAGAATGCAACGAACTTGCATGACACTTTCATTAAGCCTCTTATTAAGAAACCACAACTACATCCTAGTGAAC
>NW_015505695.1:0-17500 GCF_001515645.1 Sinocyclocheilus grahami
TAAAATGTGTGGCGTTCCTTAGAACAAAGGTAAAGACAATTTGTCATAGGATATCGAACGCCAACGAAAATAAATAGGTCTTTAGAGTGGATTTAAAAACAGACAAGGTTGGGGCAGTTCTGATGTGAGAGGGGAGAATATTCCAAAGTTTTGGGCCGACAACAGAAAAGGCACAGTCACCTCTCGTTTTTAGCCTTGTCCTAGGAACATGCAGCAGGTCAGAATTAGTAGATCTTAGTGATCTCAGCAAAGTATGAGGCTGTAACAACTCGGTTAAGTACAGTGGGGCCAACTTGTGAAGAGATTTAAAAACAAAAAGTAGAATTTTAAAATCAATTCTGTACTTTACTGGAAGCCAATGAAGTGATATTAAAACTGGTGTAACAGTCTCATATTTGCACTTTCCAGTAAGAAGCAGAGCTGCTGCATTCTGGACTAACTGCAGACGAGAAACACAGGACTGAGGAACACCAACATACAAAGAATTACAGTAGTCATGTAACAAATGCATGTATTGCTATTTCAAGCTTCTTTAATGATAGAAATGACTTCACTTTGGAGAGAAGCCGGATATAATAAAAACAGGACTTAACAACGGTACTTATCTGCTTGTCAAATTTAAGGTTATTGTCAAACCAAACACCCAAGTTTCTGACACAGGTGGTACTGTATGATGATAGAGAATGGGTATGACTGTTGTACCATGGTGCAGTACGTTTTTCTCTAACCTTTTTCAATTTGATGGGGGCAACAACTTCTAATGTATTAGAGAAGATAGTGCCCATGTTGCTAGTCATTTCGTCTAGTTCATGCGCATTTATGGGTACACAGAGCAGTTGAGATAAATCAGGCAGGTTGTTTGTGAATCTATCTTTGGTGGCTGGAACAATAGTTCTGCCCGGACGATAACACGGAGCCATATAGTTAATATCAGTAATACATGATACAAGGGAATGGTCAGTAACATCAAACTCCAAAAGAGTTTATTAGGTCAGTAAACGCAAGTCCTAATGCATAATTTGTATTATCAATGTGAATGTTAAAATCTCCAACAATTAGTGCTTTATCAACAGTAACCAATAGGTCTGAGAGAAAATCTGCAAATTCTTTTAGGAAATCTGTATACGGCCCTGGTGGTCTATACACAGTAGCCAGAGCAAGAGATACGATACATTTATTTTGCATATCTGACAGTGTAACATTAAGCAGAAGTATTTCGAATGAGTTAAACCTGTATCCTGTCTTCTGAGTAACATTGAGAATATCACTATATATTGTTGCAACACCGCCGCCACGGCCAGTCTGACGGGGCTCATGCTTATAACAGTAGCTTGGTGGAGTAGACTCATTTAGACCAATATAATCATTTGGTTTTAGCCAGCTTTCAGTCAAGCAGAGTACATCAAAACTATTATCTGTGATCATTTCATTTACAATAATTGCTTTGGGTGCGAGTGATCTAATGTTTAGGAGCCCAAACTTTAAAAATTGCTTTTGTTCATTTATTTTACATTTTTCTAGTTTAATCACGATCAGATTTTTTCTAGATCCTGCATTAAATTTATATTTTGACCTCACTATTCGGAGAACAGACACAGTCTTTATAGAGTGTACAGCGCAAGTCCTTCTATCATTTAAGCGGGTAGAACACAAGTCATCAGGACAGTTATTTGAGATTTGACTTACTAGTCATATGGAGCGCAGCGTCCTGGAGATGTTGTCCGACATGAGCTCCGCCCCGACTCTATTTGAGAATTGGCTTGGAGATGTTGTCCAACAGGAGTTCTGCTCTGACTCTGCTGGGCTGCAGGCCATCAGCACGAAAAAGCCTAGGTATCCCAGAAAAGATTCCAATGATTAACAAAGAGCAGTTTCTGTTCTTTACGCCATGACAATAACCATTCATTTAAAGGAAAAAGTCTACTGAACCTTTCGTGTCCTCGTCAATACGTGGGAAGCGGTCCTGACACGATGATCGTCGTCGCGGGCGATATGCGGCGCACCGTCTCGATCAGGCTCCTGAAGTCCCTCTTCAGCGTCTCCGTCTGCCGCAACTTGGTGTCGTTAGCCCCCGCGTGAAGCACGACCGCTCCGGGGCTCTCGTCACCCTTCAGGATAGCGGGTATCTGCGCAGAAACATCGAGAACACGAGCACCAGGGAAACAGTGAGTGTGCACCTTACCTTCAGCTAACGTAGCACGGACGTGCCGGACGATGGAGACTCCGATGATCACAGCGTCGCGTTCCGTCTCGCGGAGGGGAGCGAAGCGGTTCCGGGTGGAGATCTCGAAGACCGGAGGCGGCGGAGGGGGAGAGGTCGTCGCCCGGGACCTGGCTCGCGTCTTCCGATGCGGCTGCACCCAGGGTCCGTGGTGTCCCGGCGCCGGAGTGAAGGACATCTGGGAAGATCGCGTCCTGGGTGCACCGGGCCTGTGCAGAGAAACACACAGATTAGAGGTGGTGGGACTGTTAGTATCGCGCTGTATACTTACCCCGGACTTGTGAGAGTCAGCCCGGGATGTTTCCAGCGCGGCTCTCCGCTCTCGCAGCTGGGCCTGCTTTGCCACCAGGTCCCGGATCTGCTTCTCCACGGCCTCCAGCTCGACCTGCACCGAATGCAGCTCGAACGTTAGCCTTGAAAATAACGTTTTTTAATTTTTTTTTCAGAATGCCGCCAGCCAAGAAAGACCGTCTCATCATATGTGTATGATATATCACTGATGCTGTCCAAAATGAGAACAGTGACTTTGAGATTGACTCTGATACAAGAGAAGAACGTTTTAAAGTCAAGTCATGAAGAATATTTTAAATCTTTCATTCAGTTCATCAGGTTTTGTAAATAACAAACACAGAACATTTTTTTATAATGTTGTTTTTTCCATAAAAAAGAGTTATTTTATCATTATTGTGTGATTATTAGTGTGTATACATACAGTATATAAACTATTGTAATGGGGTTACAGAAGCATTTAACCCAGCAAATGAACCTTTAGATGTTCTCTACATTTGTTCAGACAGTGAGTAAAATCACTGAAATTTCTGCTACCCAAAGAGCCCAGCGTTGCAATATTACAAAATTTAACTAAAAACTGACTAAAATGTAAAAAATGTAAAAACACATATTTCTGTATTAGAGGCCTCCTACAACAACATTGAAAAGGTGAAATGTTTTTTTTTCACAGGTTTTTTTCTATATTGGGGTCTTCTAGGGTTAATATGATTCTTCAGTTCAAAACATTTTTTTTGGGATTATCGCATTTTTTTCAGTTCAAAACTTTATTAACAGCCTCCATAACACTTAATCTTTGTTATACTGCATTCTTAATACCAAGCTGAAGAAGAATGTTAAAAGCCTTTGCATGGGAACTGGTGTGCTTTGTATAAAATCACAAGCTCTTAACCCTTGGACATGTGTTGTACAGATGGTTCAACACAAAGCACACTCCTTAAAAAGTTTACGAAAAAAGAGTGAGAAGAAAAAGTGCCCCTTAAAGGAGCTAAATAGTGATCAATCCTAACAAGTTAAATTTCCTGACAGGAGGCTAGCCAAAACACTAGCTACGTCATATTTTGCTCTGGTCTCTGGTTAAGTCTGTCACTTTCGAGCTGTAACAGCTTGTAGCGTTTCATTGCTGTGTGTAGCCCCACCCTGGTGTAAATCTATGTGGTTAGCCTTGTGTGCGTTTATGCTAACATACTCACAAGCTAACATCTAGCCTTTCAAAGCCAGACTTCTTACTGTCAGCCTGGTCCACAAGTCTGGTCCACATTGTGAACTCGCCAATGATTGAGACAGTATTGCATTTGGTTACACACACACACACACCCCCACTAAAAAAAGTTTTAATCTGGAAAATTGTCCAACCAGGCTCTTTGAAAAAAAAAACATGCCTGGCATTTATGCAAAATTATATTATGTTGCATGTTGCATGTTTCTTGACCTTTCAAAGTGGAATGTCCAGTGTGTGGTGCTAAAAACAATCTGGCTATTTATTACATTGGTTGCTGTACGTATCACAGCTCTTTAGAAATTATATGTCTGGTGAGTTGGTGCTACAAAGTTAATGCTATATCAAGTTTAAAAATAGTACACCATCTACTCTAAACCAGACCCTAAACCTAACGATAGTGTTAACATAATCAAATATGAGAAAAAACACATTTGCTGAAACAATATTGCCATTTTACCTTGACTCTGGAAGTCTTTGAGCTCTTTTATTGACTGTCGTGACTTGGACTTACCTGACTTATGCTTTGCATCACATGTTCAGTGTTGTACCAGGTCAGCTAACAAGCAAGTTTACAGACAAGGCATACATAGGGAGCTTATTATGTGATGCAAATATGAAAATGTATCCGTTAACAAATCATAGCTCATCCTCTTTGAAAATTAGTTTTGTGGAAATGCAGGTAGACATATTTGAAGTGAAGAGGGGTTGATGAATCATAAACAATGGTGAAGTGTTTTGAGACCTTAACATAGTATTGTGCAAGGAAACGCAAAAAGAATGAATACATCATTAATGGTCATTATTGATTGATATTATACCACTGTAATCATAATTTGTGTGTTTTACTGCCGCTAGTGTTTGTTTCAGCTGGAAACTGCAGTGAATTGTATGTATTTGTACACTTTTGGAGTTTTGCAACAAAAAAAAATGTTGGTACAGACATGTTTTTCCAATGACCCAAGTTTGGAAATTTTAAATGATTGAGATGGTATTGTGTTTAGTTCCAGTAATGTGCAACAAATTTTACCCTGGAAAACGTTTCAAATTATGTCATATCAACATGTGCCAAACTGATTAAGCTAGCTAAATAACTGGATGTGACTTATGCAGTAGCCCTCCTATTAACCTGCCAACAGGATGGACAGCTTAGGCTTGTCTCTTGGGATTACGTCTCTCCTTAGCCCACCATTATACACATGGCTTTAACACGCAAAGTTGACATACAGCTTCCCTGGGCCCTGGGAGACATTTACTTGCAGAGTTTACTTGTGGTACAACATCACTGCAAAGAAACAGAGCATTACCATAAATCTACTCTATTTGACTAGTCTTTACGTAGGGACTTTGTGAAGTTTGTACATTTTGTACGGTCTCGGTTGGTTTGGCTGCTTATCAAAGTTGTAGAATTGGTCTATTACTCCTCTTTAGTGTAATGAATGCTATTATGTTGCAGGGAGTATAGCTCAGTTATATATTTGATACATAAATAACAGAGACAAGGGGAGCTCAGTAGAACATGTTATTGGTTGTTTGGAGAATGGCCAGAGATCTCAACTGGGAGGCCTGTTCAGTAAAAGCTCTGACAGTGTGGGTTGGAGGGGAAAAAAGGCTTTCATGTCCTGGGTGGCCTGTTTAGCTTGCATTGAAGTGCAAGAAGAGGATGACCGTTTACTTCCACAGTCCATCAGGGAAGTTATTGTCTGAAAGACTTGCACAACCATACACAGCTGGATAACTACCATTGTTTTCCAAGACAGAGTCATGCATATCCATTCAGATGGACGTCTGTGTTGAGTTTATTCACCAAGATATGAAAGTTCCAAAATGAGAACAGTGACTTTGAGATTGACTCTGATACAAGAGAAGAACGTTTTAAAGTCAAGTCATGAAGAATATTTTAAATCTTTCATTCAGTTCATCAGGTTTTGTAAATAACAAACACAGAACATTTTTTTATAATGTTGTTTTTTCCATAAAAAAGAGTTATTTTATCATTATTGTGTGATTATTAGTGTGTATACATACAGTATATAAACTATTGTAATGGGGTTACAGAAGCATTTAACCCAGCAAATGAACCTTTAGATGTTCTCTACATTTGTTCAGACAGTGAGTAAAATCACTGAAATTTCTGCTACCCAAAGAGCCCAGCGTTGCAATATTACAAAATTTAACTAAAAACTGACTAAAATGTAAAAAATGTAAAAACACATATTTCTGTATTAGAGGCCTCCTACAACAACATTGAAAAGGTGAAATGTTTTTTTTTCACAGGTTTTTTTCTATATTGGGGTCTTCTAGGGTTAATATGATTCTTCAGTTCAAAAAATTTTTTTTGGGATTATCGCATTTTTTTCAGTTCAAAACTTTATTAACAGCCTCCATAACACTTAATCTTTGTTATACTGCATTCTTAATACCAAGCTGAAGAAGAATGTTAAAAGCCTTTGCATGGGAACTGGTGTGCTTTGTATAAAATCACAAGCTCTTAACCCTTGGACATGTGTTGTACAGATGGTTCAACACAAAGCACACTCCTTAAAAAGTTTACGAAAAAAGAGTGAGAAGAAAAAGTGCCCCTTAAAGGAGCTAAATAGTGATCAATCCTAACAAGTTAAATTTCCTGACAGGAGGCTAGCCAAAACACTAGCTACGTCATATTTTGCTCTGGTCTCTGGTTAAGTCTGTCACTTTCGAGCTGTAACAGCTTGTAGCGTTTCATTGCTGTGTGTAGCCCCACCCTGGTGTAAATCTATGTGGTTAGCCTTGTGTGCGTTTATGCTAACATACTCACAAGCTAACATCTAGCCTTTCAAAGCCAGACTTCTTACTGTCAGCCTGGTCCACAAGTCTGGTCCACATTGTGAACTCGCCAATGATTGAGACAGTATTGCATTTGGTTACACACACACACACACACACACACAAAAAAGTTTTAATCTGGAAAATTGTCCAACCAGGCTCTTTGAAAAAAAAAAACATGCCTGGCATTTATGCAAAATTATATTATGTTGCATGTTGCATGTTTCTTGACCTTTCAAAGTGGAATGTCCAGTGTGTGGTGCTAAAAACAATCTGGCTATTTATTACATTGGTTGCTGTACGTATCACAGCTCTTTAGAAATTATATGTCTGGTGAGTTGGTGCTACAAAGTTAATGCTATATCAAGTTTAAAAATAGTACACCATCTACTCTAAACCAGACCCTAAACCTAACGATAGTGTTAACATAATCAAATATGAGAAAAAACACATTTGCTGAAACAATATTGCCATTTTACCTTGACTCTGGAAGTCTTTGAGCTCTTTTATTGACTGTCGTGACTTGGACTTACCTGACTTATGCTTTGCATCACATGTTCAGTGTTGTACCAGGTCAGCTAACAAGCAAGTTTACAGACAAGGCATACATAGGGAGCTTATTATGTGATGCAAATATGAAAATGTATCCGTTAACAAATCATAGCTCATCCTCTTTGAAAATTAGTTTTGTGGAAATGCAGGTAGACATATTTGAAGTGAAGAGGGGTTGATGAATCATAAACAATGGTGAAGTGTTTTGAGATCTTAACATAGTATTGTGCAAGGAAACGCAAAAAGAATGAATACATCATTAATGGTCATTATTGATTGATAATATACCACTGTAATCATAATTTGTGTGTTTTACTGCCGCTAGTGTTTGTTTCAGCTGGAAACTGCAGTGAATTGTATGTATTTGTACACTTTTGGAGTTTTGCAACAAAAAAAAATGTTGGTACAGACATGTTTTTCCAATGACCCAAGTTTGGAAATTTTAAATGATTGAGATGGTATTGTGTTTAGTTCCAGTAATGTGCAACAAATTTTACCCTGGAAAACGTTTCAAATTATGTCATATCAACATGTGCCAAACTGATTAAGCTAGCTAAATAACTGGATGTGACTTATGCAGTAGCCCTCCTATTAACCTGCCAACAGGATGGACAGCTTAGGCTTGTCTCTTGGGATTACGTCTCTCCTTAGCCCACCATTATACACATGGCTTGCCCAGAATTGAAGCCTCTATTCACTGAAAATTCAAGCAGGGTACCATTGACATCCATGTGGTTGGGTCGTGTGCTGTGTCCGAAAATGGATACTTGCCGATGGTTTTGAATATGGTTGTGCAAGTCTTTTAGATAACAATTTCCCTTATAGACTGTGGAAGTAAATGGTCATCCACTTCTTGCACTTCAATGCAAGCAAAACAGGGCACCCAAGACATGAAAGCCTCTTTTGTATGTCCAAATTCACAGTATTCATAATATAGTAGGCAAAACGGACATACTACTTCCAGCGAAATACTGAAATGTGCATTCAGTGGCCATTTACTATTGCAACTGATGCTGTCAAGTTACATGACAATGACAACATAATGAATATACTGTAGAACGTCCAGATTACATTCATACAGCACACATTCATACAATATAGAATGTGCTTTTGGAATGGTTGCGGAAAAGTACTTGTTCAAAATAAGTACCCAATCAGAGATGATTTAATTTTGAACGAAGCTGTTTGCTGTCAGTATGCCATGTTTGTAGTCCATAAGACTTTTGCAGTCCATTTGAAAGCTTTTGGGGTGAACTATTTCTTTATACTGTAAATATTAAAATGCCCACCTCAATCTTACAAGATAACTATTTTTCTAAGTGGTGATTTCATATACATTTGTATGATGTGATTTGTCTGGCAGCATACATTTTTGTTTTTAGAAAAAACTGTCAGCATAAAGATCTACCTCTAAACCCAATCATCAGTGGTATGTACAATTCTTAATAGGTAGTACAAATTCATATGAATTAGCCAACTTTTGTTGAATGTAACATATAACAAAACAGCATTGCATTGACATGAGATAAATGCCTAATGACATTAGCTATGTTTCCATCCACCTATTTTTATGCACATTTTGGATTATCGCATAAAAAAACCACTGAATGGAAACGCCAAGATGCATAAATTCTAAAAATGTGCATAAAAAACATGATAGGATAGGATAAACTTTTTATCAGATAAGAAAAAATGCACATAAACTACGATGGAAACACATTTACAGAATAAATTCCACCATGTGCATTGAAAAAGTCCTGTGACTTTGCGCTACGAGACGGGATAACTTGACAAACCACCGGACCGATCTCGTTCACAGCATCTAAATGTTGTTTTGGTCGTTCTGAAATGCCTGAGCAAAGTCTGTCGTCAAAGAATTTCTGCATAATTACTGTCTTACATGACTGCGTTCTCAAACAGCAGGCATCCACCTCTAAAAGCAATGACCGCATTTATTGTGTTACGTCTGCTCTCTCTGAAGCGCAAGTAATTGATTCCATATGAAAATTATTATATTCAGTGGCTTCTCCTAATTTTCTTAGAGATATTTAGTGCCAGTTTATCAGGAAGTGACGAATTTGTTCTCTTTGACTCGTTGGATGGAAACGGTGCTTTATTCGCAAATGTTTTATGCGATATTCCAGTTTAACATGATAGGATAGGATAAACTTTTTATCAGATAAGAAAAAATGCACATAAACTACGATGGAAACACATTTACAGAATAAATTCCACCATGTGCATTGAAAAAGTCCTGTGACTTTGCGCTACGAGACGGGATAACTTGACAAACCACCGGACCGATCTCGTTCACAGCATCTAAATGTTGTTTTGGTCGTTCTGAAATGCCTGAGCAAAGTCTGTCGTCAAAGTATTTCTGCATAATTACTGTCTTACATGACTGCGTTCTCAAACAGCAGGCATCCACCTCTAAAAGCAATGACCGCATTTATTGTGTTACGTCTGCTCTCTCTGAAGCGCAAGTAATTGATTCCATATGAAAATTATTATATTCAGTGGCTTCTCCTAGTTTTCTTAGAGGTATTTAGTGGCAGTTTATCAGGAAGTGACAATTTTGTACATAAAAAGAGTCCATAAGACTTTTTGTAGTCCATTTGAAAAGCTTTTTGGGTGAACTCTTACTCGATCCCATGAAAAAAAAAAAAGGTGGCAGTTTTTTATGAAATTCTGTGATGTAATTGTAAGGCAACATATGATTTAGAGGATTCACACCAAGGATGATAAATATAACAATTATGTTAAAGATATAGATTTAAAAACAATTCTAAATATTAAAGAACAGCATACAGTCCCCACAACAACTATAACGATAACAGCACTGAGGAACGATTTCTTTAAAATCACTTTCAGAGCAATTTTTTTGTAGCTAATGGGGAATAAAATCATTAACCACCAATCAGAGTCTATCCTGCTTTAAAGAGCTTGAGCATTAAAGTGGCAGACAACAAAACTGCAGTGTGCACTTATAATAAACAGAACTTTATCTGTTGGAGTGGATTTTTGAGATATTTTATAAATGTCGTTAAAAAACTATTGCGTAATGACAGCGTTTCCTTTAAAATATATTGGTCATTCCTGTTTACTCGACAGTCATCTGTATGCAGAGTAAATAACATAGCAGAGCTTACACAACCCTGAGGTACACCAACATTTGTTTTTACTTCTGTGGACATTGTTCACTTTAACCCTTTGGTTTCTATTGGTGAGAAAAGAGAGGTACCATTTAATTAAGTATGGGTTCGAGTCTAACTGTATTAGTTTAGACACAAGGGTGTTAACTTGAATAGTATCAAACGCAGATGAAAAGTCAAGAAATAACGCTCTAACATAAGAGTTGCATTTGTCTAGATGTTTAGTAACAATGTGCACTAAGGCAGCCACTGCATCCTCGGTACTGCTACCTTGTTTATATGCAAACTGACACTGATCAAGTTTCCCTTTGACATTATTAAACAAGTGTTTAAGTAGTATTCTTTCTAAACTTTTGCCAATTACTGAAGTGAGGGCTATGGGTCTATAATCTTTTCATTCCTTTGGACAGAGTGTTTTTGGTATCGGTTTTATGATTGAGGTTTTCCATATTGTAGGAACCATATGTAAGTCAATAGAAGCTTGAAAGATTGGTTGCCACACTGGAGCTAATTCACAAGCAAAGCTCTTAATGAAGTTCGGCGCACACCCATCCGGACCAACAGCTTTTCATTGTAGGTTGTAGCCAGCTTTCCGTAAAACATAATAAAGAAGCTTCACGGTATTCATTACAGTACCTTATGTACGATTTTAAGGTGTCCACTTTGTTGTTCAAAGAATGCAAATTGCTGAAGATGGTGGAGGGTAGCGGCGGCCAGTTGAATCTCCGGCGAAGAGTCCTTACTTTCCTTTTCGGTCTAACCACCTCCTGTGGTATATTTACTTCCACCTCTTGGTTTTTTAGGTAACTTGTAACCATTCTTCGAGGCATCCTTGTATTTATCTCCAATAGAGCCTTTCGGCTATACCGATGAATGGGTAATGATGGTGATGAATTCAGACCGCTGAACTCCATTCTCTCGGTTCTCTCGGTTCCATGTGCAGGCTCCAACCATGTTTCACACGCACCAATAATCCTCAAAGCCAGAGCCAAAAATAGAACTTTTCGGATGATCATTCTTCCGCTTTTACCGAAGTCAAAAATATAATCATTACTTTACAACACAGAAAAACATACTACAAAAGAAAACAGACATAGCAAACAAATGCTGAAACACAGTGCACAGCCGGCAGATTCGACGAAGGAGCGTCCCGCGGGCTTTACGGCAACCACATGTGACGACACCGGGCTGGAATCCGCTTCGTTCATGGTGAAAGCCGATCCGGCGATCGACAGTGTGAAGTTGATGTATTTCCTCAGCGAGCAGCACGGATCAGCTCCAGGCATGACGAAGCGGATATCGTCCTCTTTTGGAAAGCCAACCAAAGTAGTTTCGCTTTCACAACGAAACACAGTGCCTTCACGACATGGTGGCGGCGGCAACAACAATACTACAGCGAGAATAAAAGTTACGCCTTCTTTCTTTGCCCACGGTGGAGCCGACGGAGGGAGGAGCCATGGTGGAGGAATGGCTGACGGCTCCAGGGGCCGACCGACGGCGGCGGAGCAGGTTGTGGTCGAGCCCGAGGTGGAGACGGAGAGCCTAAGAGCCAGGGTGACGCTGAAGATCCGGAGGGCCAAGGCGGAGCAGATGGCTCCGGCCCCCAAGCCGAAGATGGAGATCCGGAAGGCCGCAATGGAGCCGGAGCGACAGAGGACCAAGGTTGAGCCGGCGGGAAGGAAGAGCCTGACAGAGCCAGAGGGATGGAGGGACGTGGCACAGCCGGAGGAGTGGAGTCCCAAGGCAGCGGATGGTCGACAACTGACCAAGGCATAGCCGGAAGGACGAGGGGGCATAGCCGGAGGGACGAGGGGGCATAGCCGGAGGGACGAGGGAGCCCAGCGGAGCTGGTGGACTGATGGGCCACGGTGGAGATGAGGGAGCTAGAAGCCATGGTGGAGCCGCTGGGTCGACGGGCCGATGTGGAGTCCGGGACTCAGAGGCTAGAGGCGGAGACAAGGGATCCTCCAGCCATGACGCCGATGGAGATTGGCAGAACTACGGCAATCCCACCGCACAGATGGTGGGCTGAGGGTGAGCTGAGGGGCTGACAGGAGACAGCGGAGGCAGTGGTGAGGACTGGTACAGAAGTGATGGAAGAGGGAGGCTGGGTGGGAGTTCAGGATGATCAGGGGGGTTTGAAATGGTGTGTGCTGCCCACAGCACTTCCAGCACTGTGAGTGCTAGCGTCAGCAATTTCAGCGTGATGCACTTTCACTTCTTGGTCCGGTCTTCTGTCTCGCTACGGTGGAATGAATGCACGAAGAAGATGAAGGTCAATGCAAATAGTCTTTTAATAAATCCACACAAGGGTGATTCACAGGACAGACAGGCAGGAGACACACGTAGGGACATAGTAGACCGGACGAGGGAGCACAGGACAGACTACAACTTAAATAGGGGTGCTAATGAGGGACAAACAGGTGAGGAGGATCAACGAATGAGAACACAGGTGAGGCTGAGCACATAAGGCATGAAAACACAACAAAAACAGTTCAAGGGTGACACTTGTCTGGAGTGTGACACGCTTAAGACCATTATGACTTACTTATTAAGTTCTGCTGAGATAGTTAGGCCCTGTCCCTGAACCATTGTTTTATGCCACATGTACTGTTGGGTAGAAGTGCATTCTACAGCACATATTGGAAGTAAAGATGGTGCTAGTGAGTAATTAGGCACCATACGGCCTCATTAACTTGCTTGGACCCCAGATGTGTTAACTGGCACAGAGCAGTTTTTCAATAGGAATCCATGATCGAGAATTTGCTATGAGGGAGGAAGATTTTCCAATCACACTTCACAACAGGTTCTAGTTGTTCATACAAATTTGCCATATTGACCAACAAAAAGGTGCTTGGTTTGTGGCTTTGGTAGCACTTTATTTGACAGGCCTTTTCGGCGTGTACATAGTATGTACTTATTATAACAATTACAATAACTGGGTAATAGCTAGGTACTAACCCTGAACATACCCTAAACCTAACTTTAATCCATGATGTTACCTTATACTACTCAGTACTTTCTTAGGTATGTACACTGTAAGTACACCTAACTGCAAACTATAATAACCATGATTTCTTTGTGAGATATGCTTTATAAATTGCTACTCTACAGACAATGGACCCACAACATTTTGCCAACATCTGGACCTTTAGTAACTACTTTTAGTTAGTTAGTTACTCCCCAAAACAAAAATATTAACATTCACAGCTTTAGTTGATATTTTATAAGTATCTAAGTATAAATGAGATGTCAGTTACTATCCATTGTTACTGTGTGCAGTTTTGTCTATCAAGCTTTAAAGCAAATTACTTTAACTGTAACACATGCAGTATTCAGAGTGGTTACTTAATGAAGATTTGTTCTTTTCGTTCACAAAATAGGCCAGTAATCTCGAAAAATGAAAGTGTTGGGACAGTTTTCATTAACACTGCATCCAATATATGTGATTAAATGGAATTGTATGTGAGAATGCTTTATTGTCATACAATTTGAGGATATTTGGTTTATTTCTGAATTTATGTTCTATCTACATTTACAGTAAACATCTATACTAATCATCTATAATACTTATATTCTAAAGTAATCTATACTACATCTAAACATCTGCATCTATACTAAATGCAAATGGGCTTCATTCAAGAGACAGTACTTGTGCATCTATTGATTTCATCTTAAAGTACTTCTAGGAGATCTATTCTGAAGCTATTGTTTGAGAGTTTTATGGATGTCTTGACTATGTGCTGTTGTGATTTGCTAGGGAGATGTTAAGGGCACTTCTTTCAGCTTCATTACAGCTGTCATTACAGCATACATGTGGGAGTCAACTCATTAGTCTTGTTTGACCGAGTTCTTAGCTAAAGTGTGTTTACTACAGATTCCAGTAAAACGTTTTCCAATCAAAGACGTCTTCAGCAAAGGTCCTCTGTCATTTTGCTAGGAAACTACTAAGACACCATAGCTCATCGCCTCTATCTGTAGTTTATTTAATCTGTCTCTGACAGCAGTCCGGAAGGTCGCCAACCCCTCCACCATATGACCTCCTGTTTCCTCTTGCTCGCTCACCCTCATGTCCTGATCTCTTGTTCTAACTGTTCGGCCGGCCTGTTCTGGCAGAAACAAGAGACGCCAGGTCTCCTGTCAACTCCCCTGGCCTCGAAATACATGTTTAGAAATGTCCCGACTCCCTCTGAAAAATATGGAGTAAGAAGTCAGTGGAGTTATGACATGACTGGAAGAATGGAGAAAATGTGGCTGTGATCTCAGTGTCATGCTGGTGCTGCCATGCTAATATGACAATCTTTTTTTTTTTTACACTGGGCAGTGCAGTCCACTGCAAGGGCATTTGACATTTTCATGTTAGGAATGCACTGAACAGACAATCTAACAATGTTTACTGCAGGAAGAAACATTGGTGCTATTGGCTCGAAGCTTGACAGTTTACAAAAAGAAGGAAAGCTTGTTAAACCCAGCTGTAAGTCAGATGTTGCTTCTTGGTATGCTGTTGTGCAAAATTCAGAAGAAATTTAACCTCAGTTTCATTTAAACAACTGATTGTGCTGTAAAATTGATCAATGTTCATGTGAAGGGCTGTCATGGAATCATGTTGGACCACAATTCACAGGAACAGCAAGAAATATTGTCTACTTTTATTCAAAGTGAAACTGCATTTATCCTCCAACAACAAAAACTGAGTAAGTGGTGCAGTATTTTAATTACATATCTGTGTTTTTTTTATATTCTTAATTTCAAAGAACAATTACTGTGAAAACTGTCAAAACATCTTTCCATCTTTGGCCCAGTTTACAGCTGGCTATAAGCACTATCTCAGGTGTTACAATTAAAAATGCTCAGCCGAGAAGCAATGCTGTTTAATCTGCCACATGAATCTCAGTGTCTTTCGATCAATCTCTTTTGGTTAGAATATTCAGGTTAGTCTTTTTTTATTTTATGACTCAGTTCATTGCAGTCATTTAAGCTGAGTAAGTGGTGCAGTATTTTAATTACATATCTGTGTTTTTTATATTCTTAATTTCAAAGAACAATTACTGTGAAAACATCTTTCCATCTTTGGCCCAGTTTACAGCTGGCTATAAGCACTATCTCAGGTGTTACAATTAGAAATGCTCAGCCGAGAAGCAATGCTGTTTAATCTGCCACATGAATCTCAGTGTCTTTCGATCAATCTCTTTTGGTTAGAATATTCAGGTTAGTCTTTTTTTATTTTATGACTCAGTTCATTGCAGTCATTTAAGAACCTTTTATACCAAATGCGAAAGTTCAGCTATTTCTTTTTCTTTTGGTAAGTTGTCAATTTGTTTTACACCTCCAGTGATGAAGCCAGATAAGATTTGAGGTTATGACTAGTATAGCTGGAGATGCATTTAGTGCTGCTGACTCACTTAATACAGATTTGAAAGCTTGTACTTTACATTAGAAAACAAGCCTGAAAATTACTCTAAATAAAAATTAGTGGTTCACGGACCCTTGACATACTTGCATAACCAATGATTCCTGGAACAGTGATACTTGCCTTGTCAGAGATATACAATTAACCCCCATAAGTATCTTAAAAAAATACATAATGCATTTAATTTCAATTCATCTGCTTTAATGAACAAATTCTACCATACAAATAGCTGTGAATAACTTTACTTGAGTCAAACATCATGTCTGTCGTTAATGTATTCACTATTGTTTTTGAAATAAGAAGCTGTGTCTGAAATTGCATAATGTCTAGCTACTACATCTGATGAGAAAATAACTTTGTGGCTGATGGAATAGTAAAGTGTCCATTAAATGTAGACTTCAGAATCACGTCATATGTGACGTGAGGCCAAGTATGGTGACCCATACTCGGAATTAGTGCTCTGCATTTACCCATCCAAAGTGCACACACACAGCAGTGAACACACACACTGTGAACACACACCCAGAGCAGTGGGCAGCCATTTATGCTGCAGCGCCCGGGAAGCAGTTGGGGGTTCGGTGCCTTGCTCAAGGGCACCTCAGTCGTGGTACTGAAGGTGGGAGAGAGCGCTGTACATTCACTCCCCCCACCTACAATCCCTGCCGGTACGAGACTCAAACCCACAACCTTGGGTTACGAGTCCGGGAGATTTACTACTAGGCCACAACTTCTATATGTAGTAGGTCATCCGGATATTTTTCACCAATACTTTTATCTTTTTAATATTTGTGTGAAAGGTGCTTTCGTCCATGACTCATTTAGCTTTCTTGCATCAATGTGTGCTGATAAAGCACAAAAAAGTGTGAAAATACAACCAAAATAGTGATTTATACAGTGTCACAATAGGGCATTGACGACAGAGGATGTGGAACAACACATTGTATGTTTTATTGAAAGAGACAGAAACAGCCAAAACAAATGAGTGAGCCTTTATAGTGTGCAGAAACCTGGAGACTTCGGTAATGATGCTTTGATTTGTCTTACAGGATGTTCAGGGATACACAAACAGGAGGTCAGGAAAGACTCAGAAAAGAGTCTCAGAAACTTTGGTGACCAGACAATTGCTATGAAGACTCGGAAATGACTTGGAGATAACTTAGAAGGCTTAGAGATGACTTTGATGACTGGACAATGACTATGAAGACTCAGAGGTGACTTTGGATCAGCTTGAAGATGGATCAGCCTGCCCATCTACTCCAGAGGGTTAATGGTAAACAAACTCGTCTTGCTGTTCTCGATGGAGGCTCAAATCCGAGGCTTGGCTTGAGCTCTGAGTTCAACCCCCCATTGCAGTACTAAAAAAAGAGAGAATAACTGAAATAGAGGAGGAGATGGTGCAGTGGAGGGATGCCGTAAGAATTGTTGCTGGGACGGCGCAATGAGTGCTGCTTATGTAGGCTTCAGGCTCGTAATAATGATTGACAGGACTGAATGATTAGGCTCCTCACAAACCCATTTTTGGAACTTCATCTTAGGAGACTAGATCGATTTGGAGATGACTTAGGAAACTTAGAGATTACTTAGAAGACTTGGAGATGACTTTGCTGACCGGACAATGACTAAGGCTGAGTTTAGACTTGGCATTAACAAGCGACCTGTATCCGGATGTTGTCCACATTAGGGCTGCACGATAAATAGCATGCAATTGTCATGCGCATCTCGTCAGATGAATCACCTGCGATAATGAACGCGATATTGCATAGCTTGTCAGTGAAATATGGCTCTGTGTAGTAAATGCCGCTCCATCTGAACGCACGTGATGGAGATTTACTACTAATCACAGAGCCGGCTTT
>NW_015505695.1:18618-58816 GCF_001515645.1 Sinocyclocheilus grahami
CTGGATGTCCTGTACAGAGCACATTCAGGGCTTTTCAGAGATACCAAATGTTTGGACGTTTCACCATGGGCACTCCCTCTTCTTGGTCTTTAAAAACGGCTAACATTAATTTAGTGATCAAATTCAACACCCTTATGGAAATATGATGATATTCTGTAATGATCGTTTAAATCGGACACATTTTCAAATTGTTTGTCATAAATTAGCATCTCAGGAAAATGTTATGGGGTTTCAAATCAAAATGTAGTTTGTTACGAAACAGGACAGCAATTTCATGCATGTCCACTGTAGAGGACACCAGGAATTAAAGTATGTTTATTGGGCATTTAGGGAGACACAACAAATGAATAGGGAAAGAAATGTTATATCAATATTAATATGAAATATTAGATATTATTATGAAAATCTTGCCAATTATTACTCCCATTATTACACTTCTTTTTTTCATTATATGTTGCATTAAGATGCCAATTAGAGACAGTTTATAGATACTTTGGCCATAAACAGGTTTTCCCATTATATTCATTTTACACACATTTTGCATAAAGAAAAATGGTATATCAAATCATTCTGTTATATCTTCCATAACATAGTTGACAGTCATCTTTATATGAGTTTAGTAATGCATCAATTAGAGGATATAAACCAGACTCTTTCAAGGTTTTTTAATTATGGGTGTATGCATAGGTGCCACCCTGATCCCAAAAGGTGTCAAACTTCAGTGTTTGCCCCCAATTTACACTAGCACCTCCCCCACTCTTCCACATAGACTAAACTCTCACAAGAAGATGATAACGTGTACCTAACAAAAGGGGAATTGTTTCATACTGTGTTGTGTGTAGGTATTGCTGTAACAACCCGTTCTGGTTTGTTGTAAATTCAGATTGATAGCAGTCAAACATTCCTGGCCCTTCTGGCCAGCTCCCAAAAAAAACACGCCTTGGAATAATGTATTCCAAACCAGAACAGACTCAGGTCAATGCACAGCAACATATGAGTTTAGTAATGCATCAATTAGAGGATATAAACCAGACTCTTTCAAGGTTTTTTAATTCTGGGTGTATGCATAGGTGCCACCCTGATCCCAAAAGGTGTCAAACTTCAGTGTTTGCCCCCAATTTACACTAGCACCTCCCCCACTCTTCCACATAGACTAAACTCTCACAAGAAGATGATAACGTGTACCTAACAAAAGGGGAATTATTTCATACTGTGTTGTGTGTAGGTATTGCTGTAACAACCCGTTCTGGTTTGTTGTAAATTCAGATTGATAGCAGTCAAACATTCCTGGCCCTTCTGGCCAGCTCCCAAAAAAAACACGCCTTGGAATAATGTATTCCAAACCAGAACAGACTCAGGTCAATGCACAGCAATCGTCTTATTAAAGTCTTCTGATGCTGTTTAATAAATTCTAAAATGTGGCTCGTTGTGCTGTAAGTGTTTGGTCCTGGTCTAAGTCCACTGTGGAGGATGAACCTGAAAATCAGCTCAAAGGCAAATGTATTTTCATTTCATTAGACTGAGTCATGATGTGGTCACCCTGTTATGTAGTTGTAGTAAGATTGCAAGTTAAAACACAGTTAAGCTGCATGATGACTGTTATACAGTATTACAGAAATCAAGTATATTCGATGTAATTCAGTTGTGTTAAACAAATTTGCTTTATATTAAAATTGATTCTCTAGATTTATTAGTGTTATTATTTATCATTTTATTTATTTTTTAAGTTATTTGAACTTCTTTAGAGGTCAAAAGATTTTTTTTTTTTTTACACCACTTATTTTATATTATATCTATATTCTGACAGGAGATGACAGGAAAAGGACAGGAACGTCATCAAATGGAAATATGAGGATGATGTATTCACCAAAATAAAGCCAAATCTTATATTTGAGCTTTCTGTAATGCATCCGATTTTATTTAAAACTATTATTTGTTTGCCGAAAAACATTCAAGGCGGGCCTCACCTAACATTTACAGAGTACATGCATCACAAAAGTAAAGATACAGTGAATTTTTTAGCCTTTTTTTAAAATAGGTAGACTTAACTAATTTAGTGCCAAGGTTTTAATATATCCATTGGCTGGTCGGCTGCACTCGAGACAGAGACAGGAAAGCCTCTTCTTTACAGAAAACACCCATGGCTCCCATCACCTCGCAGGTCAGGACTGGTGCAGCTGTGCCGTGCAGCAGAGCTGGTTCCTGCCCTTCCTGCTGTGTGTCAGAGCTGCTGAAGGGAGATATCAAACTCCAAAATGTGTTCAGTGGCCTTCAATTTGCTGCAGTGGCGCTCTCTAAATAAATAGGTGGAATGGGCATGGCTGGGAGGTCCCGTGACTCCATACAGTGCATGGTGGTGCTCTATTGTGTGCTATTTTAATGGCCACCCAGTCAGCAGTATAAATAAGACACACTATTTTGATATATGTGATCTTTTGAGGTGTGTGGTTTGTTGCTTGGAATATGTGAGGAGATGCAGACGTCAAAACAGTTTAGCTCAGCTCCAGTATGAGGTTCATTGATTTCTAAACTGTGTATTATCTTTGTAGGATAATGAGTTGTTGTGGTGTTGGTGTCACGCTGTTATCTTGAGATTGTTTTATGTCCTCGCTGGAGTTTACGGCGCCTAGTCTGGTTAGCTTCAAAGACAAACTCACAGTGTGAATTGTGGTAGGCTCTTGCAACTTTGTGATGACTTGCTTAGTTGTAGTCGAAAATACGTCTAAGTTGTACTGTATATAACCCAAAATGAGAGTAAAAAAGCCCATAAGATTTTTGTTTTGTTTTTGTTTGTTTGTTTTTGTCATGAAAATTAGCACATTCTTTCATTACAACGTGTTCTGATGTTTAACATTTTCATAAATTAATGAATACATTTTCAGTAGTGATTCTCTTTACTGCAATACAGTATTTTTAACCATTGTCAAGCATAAATAAATGTTTTTGTTTTGTATTGTTTTTTTACATTTTTAAATCCAAGTTGTACTGCATTCAACCCAAAATGAAAATTAAAAATAAATAAACAAAAATAAAAAAAAATAAAAACGCACATACATACATTTAAAAATGCATTTTTTTTTTTACATTATTAAATTAATTACATTAAAAATAATGAATTAATAAATAAATACAAATATTCTCAATGGTGATTCTGTTTACTGCAATTCAGTAATGTTAACCATTTTCTAATAAACAAACAAAATAAATAAGTAAATAAATACATAAATAAATACTGTTATGCAATGTTTTTTTTTTATCGGCATAAATTTAAAGGAATGAAATACATGATGTATAAACTCAATGCAATAAAAATATTTATTTTGATATAAAAATGTTATTATAGTAATAAAAAAAGTCCACATTGCGTTAAATAATTATGAGGGAGGAGGGCATGTTTATTTGTATGTAAATTATGGTATAAAAAACCTACTGTGGGTATCAAAAACTCTCTCACACACACACACACATATATATATATATATATATATATATATATATATATATATATATACAGTATAAACGCATCATTCATTCATTCATTCATTCATTCAGTTAACCAAGTGCTAACCAGTCTTACTTTTCAAATTAAAATTAGACAAATCTACCATTTTATGAAACTAAGAGAGTGTGTGTGCATGCAAGTGATGTATGTGTGTGTGTGTGTATGTATGTGTGAGGGTGAGAGGGAAGGAAATTAGTTAGACTTGGACAGATTTTAAAAACCTATTTACTTAAAAAAAAAAGAGGTATCCGTAAGAATGAAAACCGAGTAAACAGTTTGGGAATATAAGGGTGAATCAGATAACAGAACCACGTCATGTGAGCTAAAAGTAACTAGATTACAATAACAGATGCAGCTGCTGAGGTGAATCACTAAGTTGATTTAGTAGTATGTGTCAGCTATAAACTGTCTTGTATTACTTTTTAACAACAGAATAAAACTCCACCAAACTAGTCTGTGCCAGGACTGCAGCTCCAAGTTTGACTAGTAGTATAAACGCATCATTCATTCATTCATTCATTCATTCATTCATTCAGTTAACCAAGTGCTAACCAGTCTTACTTTTCAAATTAAAATTAGACAAATCTACCATTTTATGAAACTAAGAGAGTGTGTGTGCATGCAAGTGATGTATGTGTGTGTGTGTGTGTGTGTGTGTATGTATGTGTGAGGGTGAGAGGGAAGGAAATTAGTTAGACTTGGACAGATTTTAAAAACCTATTTACTTAAAAAAAAGAGGGGGGGGGGGTTGAAAGGGGTTCTTTAATAAACCATACAATTACAATGTTGTAGTGTTGTGGCAAGCTTTTACATCAGTGCTGTGGTAAGGGACAGCATGTTGGGATGGTTGCAACAAAGTGTGAGAGCTGTGATAAAACATAAAAAATGACTTTATGATGCTTAATGCAAACAGCTTAGAAAGTGACAAAAAATCTGATCATAAAAACATACTTTTTACCATGAAAACTGTCCCCACTCTCCCCTAATGCATATCTGGTTTTGTTTCTCGTGCAAACCATTATATGGCTTCACACAACTACAATATATAAGCCATATGGACTACTTTTATGATACTTTATTCTGCTTTTTTGGCTTGAAAGCCCCAATATCCATTCCAGGGTTATCATTTACTAAAAATATATACATCCATCCCACTTTCATTTAGATTTTTAAGCGTAGTCTTGCCGTTCCAATATATATGTATATATATATTTTTTCTTCTTGTCCGTTTTAGGTAAGATAGAAAGTCATCAAAATTAATATTTCTGGATGAATTATTGCTTTAATAGAGATAGATGGATACTTAACAGGATTGGTTCTGAATACCGCAAACGTATAACCTTAAAATTGAACCCCTGTGACCAACTCTGAGCAAAAACTGAGCAAATTTATGTCAGGGGGCTGCCATTTGGAAACCACTTGTATCTAAAGACCGTGTACAGTGATGGATAATCTGGAGAAATTAGTAGGAAGCCTAGACCCCTGAGTAATGGAAAAAACCTGTTCAATCGTCTTTTATCCTGTTTGCTTAATCCAACTGAGTTTGCCAACTTTTAAACACTGAGTTTCATAATGATTTGAGCAGCCATCTTGTGGGAATCATTAGGTCTGATGATTGTTTTGTAAGACACTTCCATGGAATATGAGAGCACCAGGTGCATCCAATCCAGGTGCAGACACTGTTCTACCATGACATATGCAGGAAGATAGTGCCACCATGCACTGCTAAACATATTCTAGGGGGGGTTTCATTCACCAGAATGGCGTAAAACAATTTCCATGTCCAGATCTTACAATGATTGAACCATGAAGAGCCAAATGTAGATTTCATCTTCTTGACTTTCTTGAGAACGGCAGGATTATATGCTCGAGTTGCATGGTATCTCACACAGTTCAATGCTTGCCAAAGACATTTCCGTAGAAGTGTGAACATTAAGCCAGTGTAGGTCAATTCATGATGTGTTTTGTTTCTCTGGGTCCCAAAATTGTGTTTTTCATATATAGTTACATAACAGACTTGTCTGAAGTTTTAGCTGAATGTACTCCAATCAGCAAGGTACCACAGCTGACTCATCTGGTTTTAGAAGTAGCACCAGAAATGGAATAATGGAGCTCTTTCCTTTGACAATAACGCAAAACATGTGGTGAAGACCTGAAAATACAATATATAAGCCATATGGACTACTTTTATGATACTTCATTCTGCTTTTTTGGCTTGAAATCCCCAATATCCATTCCAGGGTTATCATTTACTAAAAATATATACATCCATCCCACTTTCATTTAGATTTTTAAGCGTAGTCTTGCCGTTCCAATATATATGTATATATATTTTTTTTCTTCTTGTCCGTTTTAAGTAAGATAGAAAGTCATCAAAATATGGATGACTTCTGGATGAATTATTGCTTTAATAGAGATAGATGGATACTTAACAGGATTGGTTCTGAATACCGCAAACATATAACCTTAAAATTGAACCCCTGTGACCCACTCTGAGCAAAAACTGAGCAAATTGATGTCAGGGGGCTGCCATTTGGAAACCACTTGTATCTAAAGACCGTGTACAGTGATGGATAATCTGGAGAAATGAGTAGGAAGCCTAGAACCCCTAAGTAGTGGAAAAAAACCTGTTAAATCGTCTTTTATCCTGTTTGCTTCATCCAACTGAGTTTGCCAACTTTTAAACACTGAGTTTCATAATGATTTGAGTAGCCATCTTGTGGGAATCATTAGGTCTGATGATTGTTTTGTAAGACACTTCCATGGAATATGAGAGCACCAGGTGCATCCAATCCAGGTGCAGACACTGTTCTACCATGACATATGCAGGAAGATAGTGCCACCATGCACTGCTAAACATATTCTAGGGGGGGTTTCGTTCACCAGAATGGCGTAAAACAATTTCCATGTCCAGATCTTACAATGATTGAACCATGAAGAGCCAAATGTAGATTTCATCATCTTGACTTTCTTGAGAACGGCAGGATTATATTCTTGAGTTGCATGGTATCTCACACAGTTCAATGCTTGCCAAAGACATTTCCGTAGAAGTGTGAACATTAAGTCAGTGTAGTTCAATTCATGATGTGTTTTGTTTCTCTGTGTCCCAAAATTGTGTTTTTCATATATATTTACATAACAGACTTGTCTGAAGTTTTAGCTGAATGTACTCCAATCAGCAAGGTACCACAGCTGACTAATATGGTTTTAGAAGTAGCACCAGAAATGGAATAATGGAGCTCTTTCCTTTGACAATAACGCAAAACATGTGGTGAAGACCTGAAAATGGTGGTTCTGATTGTGTCAGACTTGCCAGTATGATGGGTCTCCACAAAAGGATGAGAAAAGCAAACGAGGATGTAACAATGAAGAGTTAAGAAGAAACAGTTGTGCAGGACATCCACACCTCTTCCTTGCGTGTGGAACTGTCTCTACTGACCCAGAGAGTACAGTTTTTTGGCGTGCCAACCACGCTCTAAGGCTAAGAGGGGCAGCTGCCTTCTTTGGATTGAAGCCCTAATGGGCTTCACCTTTGTGGCGCAGCATGCCATCAGACTAACCAACTCCATGCCCTCAATTGTGTAGTGGAGAGCTGCCAAGAGATTTTACTTTGGTATTGCTGTAGTCCAGGGGTGTCCAGTCCTGCTCTTGGAGGGCCACCTTCATGCAGAGTTTAGCCCCATCCTGCTCCAACACACTTTCTTGGTAGCTTCTAGTGAGTCTGAAGACCTTGATTAACTGGTTCAGACGAGTTTAATTAGGTTGAGGCTAAATTCTGCAGGACTTTGGTTGTCCAGGAGCAAGGTTGGACACCTCTGGTTGGCACATGGGAGATACTCCAAGAGATGTTGCTTTAAGAAACCAATATACTCAGTAAAGTTATTTTTTATTCTGCGGTGCAAGTTTGATGCAAACAGCAGTATACTTTTAGCAAATATCCCAATCCTGTACATGCTTCTGAGAGCATTTAATAGATAAATATGTGTATATGTGCTGCATGCTTTCCTCTAAGTAATTACATCTCCACTTTATACTATGAATCAACTCTCCAGTGTGTTCATGTTTTTACTCGGTCTGACCTCAACAGACTGAACAGAAGAAATTAACCAGAGAAAGAAGGTGCAGCCCCAGAGCCGCACCTACCTATTACATAATAGCTACAAACCAATGGTAGTCTGAAGGTGTTCACTAGCCAGAATGAACTTTTCTGGAAACCTTCAAACTCCCAAAACGAACTCCAAATGAACTTTGTTTTGGACTGATTTGAAATGCTGCCACACCAGTTTGTCCGTTCGTTTGGTATAGTTAAGTATATGTGGGGCTTTATGCTGAAGAACAGCTCTGCAGTTGCAGTTGTCTCTGCTGCAAACCTTATAGTGGTTCATTTTCCATTTCCATTTTTTGCTTACTTCTGAACAATGTTGTTAGGGTACTACAAACTAATGCCGCTTTTCTACTGCGTGGTACGACTCGGCTCAGTTTGCGTTTCCACTGCAGTTTAGTACCGCTTTAGTGTGGGAGGGATTATTCACATGTCGTTATAGTTGTGCCGCCTCTACTGCCGCGACTCCTGAAAAACGTTTTCATTCCGCGTCGCCCCATCAAGCTCTCGCTGGATCCGTTTCTCTGCTATCAATGAGAGGAATGTCTGTACTTCCTCAACAGACCACAAAACAGCCATTCTTTGGTTGTTAAAAAAGGGTGCGCTCATTCAAAACAGTTGCGTTCCATCCTTCGCTGGCTGTGCTGATTTAAATCTAGCGGTTCTGTTGTGTTTGTGTCGCAAGTTCAGTGACGCAGGTAGTGACGATTCTCTCCGACCAATCCGTGATCAGCAGAGTTTACACGTCACATTTTGGTAACGGTACGGTTCACTTGGAACCTCAACCGAGGTGGTAATAAAAAAAAGTACCAGGTACCAGGTACTGTACCCAGTGGAAACCCCCCCAAAATTGAACCATGCATTGGAAAAGCGCCATAAATGTCCATTTAGCAAGTTGGTTGGCTTCAGGTTTAAGTATAATAAGCCGGTTAGTGCAAGACAGCTGTGTATTTTAGCGGAAGATTCAAGGCCACCAAACATCAAGTGCCAAACTAACATCTCAAGCCAAAAATGGAAAACCAGACAGTCAAACTGCCCAGAGTTCTCAGCAAACTTCAAAACCATTTCTCAGCAGTCCATTGACACATTTGTGGTTTAAAGACACCAACCCCTTACTTTAGTTGAGTTTTTTGTGGGAACTGTAGCCACCTTGTGTTTTGGGACTGAGGATGCTTACAAAGAACTAAAGCTGGTTGTGGGTGGTGGTTATAGATCAGTGAACACATTCAACAAAGCAGGTCCATACTGCTTTTGTGTCATTTATGCAGTCCATCTGTAATTTTGTAGTCTCTGCCTGAGGCTGTGTGTAATCATTGTGATACTTAAATACATTTTAAATCAATTATTGTAACTTTTACATGAGTCGCTTTCCAGAAAGGGTATCTGTTTTCATAGGCTAAAGCTGTCATAGAATGTACTTTAAGTGTGCACTAACTCAAATATTTTGAGGCGTGTATGGGCCTAAGGGTGCTAGACAAAGCAGGTAAATGATACCATTAGCACATCTACAACCAAGTCCAAGTTGAACCTGAGGTCCAAGTCCATTACAGGAGGACATGCCAAAACAGGTCCTATGACACTTGTTTTCAAACAGGGTTTAGCCCCAAAGACCAAGCAAGGTTGTAATGTTCAGACTTAACTTCCTCTAGAAACTCAAGAGTGTCTAACAGGGTGATATTCTGTATTAGATGTAGAATGATGGTTTCTAACAAGTGTATTATGGAAATTGATATTATTCTATCTGACTTTTCAGTCAATGTAGCCTATGGGACGTTATGTTTTGTAAAAATTTCAAAAAGTTTGTGAATATAAATCCACCACTACTTTACCTGAGTTCTTCATTCTTCCTGGATTGTTAACAGCTTGCAGATGCCTACCTAATTATGGGTATAAATTAGCATCATTCTGCTCTGAATCACATTGGAGTATTGCCTATGCACCAATGTGAACAATTTATTCTTTGTAGCAATCCAGTTTCATTGCTTTTTTTGACAGGATGGGTGCAGAACAATGCCTGCATTGTATTCTCACACAGGCAGGGGACCAATACTGAAATGGATCGAGGCTGGTGCTGTTGCTCGTTCCTTAACCTCATTTATTAGAAAGTTTGCCTGCACAATATTTATATTGTATATTAATGATGCTTTATATTGTTGCTTATGATCAGGGTCTGGTTGATGTTCTGGAAAGCTGTTAGCATGAACACTCTTTTATTTAAACTATTTTATTATTTAGATATGCTTCCAAGATTGTCATTTATAAATCACTAAATAAACAAGATAAAAAAAACTGCAAAAATGGCATTATTGCATGAAGTTAAATATTTTATAGAAAAGCTAATTTGGAAGAATCAATTGGCAAATGAAATGAAAAAGTGCAATATAATTTATATATACTTCCTAAGCATAAGTGTTTATTATCACAAAATGTTTCCTTGAGTAACGGTCATGCGATGTGGTTTTAGCAGGAGATGCTGTGAAGCTACAATGTTATCAAGTGCACTCAGCCAAGGCCTTTCTGGAATTTCCTTTCCACCGTCTTTATCCATTGAGGATGGTTGCTACAATAATGCTGAAACTGTGGCTTTGAGCATTGAGAGAGGAAGTTCACAGACATTTGTGCACAGACAGCTCTTGTTCATTGCCTTTAGTTTAGAGAGATCAGAGGCCTGGGGCTATATGATAAAGCACATTGACACACAATGACAGGATCTGTCTGTCTGTATCTCAGCACTATGGACCAATGTGTGGTAATGATAGGTTTAGAAGTACACAATAACTGTGGAAAGGTCATCCACTCTCGCTTGGCATTTGAATTCTAAACAACTGATAGCATGCTGAGCCTGAGATAGCTGAATGTGAGCAGGAAAAATGGTGTTTTAGTAATGGCTAAAAGAACATGGTTCAACTTTATTTATTTATGTATTTATTGAAGCCAGGTTTTCAAACAAAATGTATTGTTATGATTCCTTAATATTACTTGAATGGTGCTTTTGCATGATTTTTGAAGATTGAAATCTTCAAGTCCTAATTCATTTTAATTGCTGGGAAAAGAGCAACCACTATATTATTCAAAATTTCTGCTTTGGTAAATGATGACAACATTTTCAAAATTACTTTTTTTTATAACTTTATTACAATGATTCTTAAAAATATATATTTGAAAAACAATGAAACCCAAGTGATTACTTTCATACACATACTAAGGGTTAAATTATCTTGCAATACCCAAATGAGGCCTATTTCCTGTGCTGGGTGTTTGGGGAGGAAGAATCGGCCAATTCAGTCTTACATTTATGTGTTTAATAGTTAGTTTTGAGAGACAGAAAGCCATTCTACAGACAACCATTGTGCCTGTTTGTGTGTTTATGAAAGTTGTCCCTTTTTTATGTGTTTAGTGTACCTTTCCTGGTAAATGTTATGATGTAACATGCTAATAAAACAGAACCAGATGGAAATGGCATGCTATAAAGTCAATATTTTATGCCTGTGAAACATCTCACTGGGTTCTAGGACATACTTTGGAGCTAAATGATAATCTGTCTAGTTGTTCACAATAAAGACATTGTGGTTACACTTTATTTTACAGTCTGTACACTTACCTGTACTCATGGTGTACTTACCTAAGAAAGTACTGGATAATATAAGGTAACTACATGGGTAAAGATTAAGTTTTGGGGTAGATTCACATTTATTACCCAGTTATTGAATTTACTATAACAAGTGCATGCATTTTAAAGGCTCTTGTGCTTGGTCACAGAACATACATCAACGTTTTATTTCAGAATAATCCCATTATTGTGTCTATGGCTCTAAATCAACTGGCCTCCGTGCATGTGGGTGACAAGTCTTCTTTGTATACCATCAATATCAAATTACAATCCATAAATTATGCAAAATATTAAGCCATGTGTGACGTTCATTAGACTAAACTCTGACACCTTTTTTATCTTTTTCAGAAACATAACCTTTCAGGATGGATGACGGACAATGCTACTACAATGAAACCATAGCCTTTTTTTACAATCGTAGTCAGAAGTATCTGGCCACAGAATGGAACGCCGTAAGCAAGCTAGTGATGGGACTTGGGATTACAGTATGTATTTTTATTATGCTAGCTAACTTGCTTGTGATGGTTGCCATCTACATCAACCGCCGATTTCACTTTCCAATCTACTATCTAATGGCTAACCTTGCAGCCGCGGACTTCTTTGCGGGACTTGCCTATTTCTACTTGATGTTTAACACGGGACCCAATACGAGAAGGCTAACGGTCAGCACGTGGTTGCTTCGCCAAGGCCTCATTGATACGAGCCTTACAGCCTCAGTTGCCAACTTGTTAGCTATAGCCATTGAGCGCCACATAACCGTGTTTCGCATGCAGCTCCATACCCGCATGAGCAATCGACGAGTAGTTGTCGTTATCGTCATCATCTGGACCATGTCTATCATCATGGGTGCAATTCCTAGCGTGGGCTGGAACTGCATCTGTGCTATAGATACTTGCTCCAACATGGCTCCCCTCTACAGCAACTCCTACTTGGGCTTCTGGGCAATCTTCAACCTGGTGACCTTCGTGGTGATGGTCGTTCTATATGCTCACATATTTATGTACGTACGTCAGCGAACCATGAGGATGTCTCGGCACAGCTCGGGTCAACGGCGGAACCGGGACACTATGATGAGCTTGCTGAAAACGGTCGTGATTGTATTGGGTAAGTTCTGCTTTGATAATTCATTAGTAAAGTCTTTCGGGCTTCGAGGGCCTACACCTTGAAGAGTTTAGCTCCAACTTTCTCCAGCACATTTGTCTGGAAGTTTACAGTAATCCCAAAGACCTGGAGTAGCTTGTTCAGTTTAAGATTTTAGATAAATGTTGTAGGGTATAGTGAGGCTGCAGGAGCAGGATTCAACACCCCTACTCTAGCAGAGTAGTTCCAAATCTTGGTCCTGGAGACCCCAACACTGCACTTTTTGCATGTCTTCTTAATCAAACATACATGATTCAGGTCATCAGGTCATTAGTAGAGACTGAAATGGGTGTGACAGACAAAGTAACATGTTGACAAAGTGACATGCTCCAGGAACAAAGTTGGGATCCAACTCTGGGTAGCCAAAACTGCGCCTGGAGGGCCACTATCCTGCAGACTTAAGTTCCTGCTTCACAACACACTTGGCTATTGTTTTCAAGTAATCCTGAACCCCTTAAAGGGGTCATATGATGCGATTTCAAGTTTTCCTTTCTCTTTGGAGTGTTACAAGCTCTTGGTGCATAAAGAAGATCTGTAAAGGTGCAAAGACTAAATTCTCAAATCCAAAGAGATATTCTTTATAAAAGTTAAGAGTCAGCCACCGAAAACAGCTCGTTCTAACACGCCCCCACATACCTACGTCACTATGTGGAAATATTAGCATAACGCCGCCCAAATGTGCATGCAAAGAAAGAAGGCGTGGTTTCAGGAACAGCAGTAGTGTTGAAGCAGCATGTCAGGGAGACGCTGTGTGTTTCAGTGTGAAAGCAAAAGCAATTTATTTGGCCTTCCGGAAGTAGATGCAATTAGGAATCATTGGTTAAGATTTATTTACAACAGAACAGCACAACCCAGATGTTCGAAATTGTGCAACGCATTTTATGGACGACAGTTTTTTGAACCTAGAAGAGTACAAGGCTGGCTGTGCACAAAAGCTATTTCTAAAAAAAAAAAAGGGTAAATTCTGACTTTGCTATGACAATCTGACAATCTGGGAACAGGGTCACATCACAGGAGAGTGAACTGCCTGTCAGAAAGCATAGCACGTCAGCTGTCTTAACCACGGCTTGTGTACTGCTTCATCACTGTGTCTGTCACGCGACTCTGTTGCCCTTTCGGGCTTGAACTGATGGTAAAACTAATGACATTATTAACTGTCTTGATATTTACTTTGAAAGCTGAAGCTCGCGATTATGGTAAGGGGCGTTACATTTCCGACGCGTGCTTGTGGTGTTCGGCCAATCACAGTGCACTGGGTCAGCTGGCCAATCAGAGCAGACTGTGCTTGTCAAAGGAGGGGGCTTTGTTGAAAACAACGTGTTTGAGAGAGGCGGGGCATAGAGGACCTACAATAATGTACAGTATTTGAAAAATAATGTGTTTTTTGAACATTAAAGCATGTCAACATATTCTGTTACACCAAATACACCAAATAATGATCTTTAAAACAGCATCATATGACCCCTTTAAATAGCTGGTTTAGTGTTCGATTTGGGTTGGTGCTAAACTCTGCAGGATGGTAGCCTTCCAAGAGCAGGGTTGAGCACCCATGATATAAATGTTCTCAAAGCAAACAGACAAAACACTAAAATAAACTAAACTGTAATTCTATGACAAAAAAACAGTTTGTTGACGAGCTTTTTTCCCTTGACTAAAACGAGATGATGATGAGATGACAATAAGGTCAATAAATGATCAACATGCAATATCGTTGATGATAAAAGACGAGACTAAAATAATTTTTTTTAAATAAAAACTATACCAAAATCGTTTTTATTTTCATCAACAAATGAGACAAAATGTTATTGCGGACTGCTGTATGTGCCTTTACTATGCAAGCGTTCAGTCGCTCTTCATTGCTGAAATGCTAACGATGATCTGAAAACACCGGCAAACATGTAAGCTGGAGTTTAACGATTTCCATGTGAGATATTCAGCTTAAATGAAAGTGTCATTCAGTCTGTCTGTGTTGTCATGAGATCTCGACTATATTGTTTTGCTACTGTGGTTGCTGAATAAATGCTCCTACTCAATTGCTGTTGTTTTAATAGAGAAACATTATTGTAATTTGGAATTATTGGACTTAAATATTACTATTAGGAATTTCGCTGTTAAATATTTTTATGTTTTTACCAGTTTTCATAATGTAGAGAGAGTGCATGTCTAAGTCTTGATATTAATTTGTATAATAAATAGTCTATAACAAATCAGTGTACTGTAAATGAGGTAAAATAAGCAATGTGTATGAGTCCACATGACTTTTGCTTATTAGTGAAAGTGCAATACCTGAAATGTAAACATAAATTTATCAAATGACAACAAAAACTGGGATTATAATTTTGAGAGAAAAAAAAAACATTATACAGCATGACGAAAATGTGACAAAAAGTTGTCATTAACTAAAACTAGACTACAATGCTCAGGCATTTGGTTAGCATTCAGTTTACTAAAACTTGACTAAACAAAAACAGGACAAGGTTAACTAACTATGATAATAACTAAAAAGTACATTGGACACAGGACTAAGACAAAGAATAAGACGAAGACTGAGACTAAATAAAAAATGGCTGACAAAATTAACACTAGTCCCAGATCACATACTGTGTAGCAGCTATTACATCTGATGTGGAACAAACTTTTCCATGATTAAAAGTTGATTTTATATAGTATGAATGAGTGTAGTGTAAATGCAATCCAGACGTACTACATCCATCATGTTGGCTTTTTCATGTGACCTACATCATTAGTTTGTGAGCTCACTGTCATTCACAAATCCTTTTTCATGGCCTCATGGGATCCATCAGATGCACATCCCAGCATGTTGTCAGAAGCAATAGGTCTTTCAGGTACTTTTGACCTACTGTCTACAAATTCAGACATATTACTCATGTCACATATTGTGTTTTGCCTACTGTATGGGAGGGAAGCAAGCAGATTTGGACACATGGATGGTATATGACATGTCCAGTTTGGGTCAATTCTCACACTATTCCACTTGCAGATTATATCTACATAAAAATAGCATCGTATCATTTATTATGACGGTGCAATCATAAGCAGATGGGTTTTAAACCACAATGACTTGTTCAACAAACAAACTGTCCTCACTCATTTTTAATATTATTTGAAAATGGTGGGAAACCTCATGAAGGTCAATTCTCTTGATTATCAAATCTTTGCAAAAAGAAAAAAAAATGAAATGATAATTAATTTTGGTCTACCACAAGTATCTACATTGTAGATATGAGCCTCATGGAGCTAAATTGCGCATGTTCTCTGAGAATCTCTCCTTTAATGATGTCACTATGACATAGAGGATTTGCTCTGGGGATCAATTTGTTCTCTCCGATTTCTGTTCACACTCATTGCCTTTTTGGCGAGATTCCATGTGTTTGCTTCCTGTCAAAGGCCTTCAATGCTAGTATACATTTATGCATCAGGATTTAAGTTGTGGTTCAAACCACCAAAAGCCTATACATATATAAGCAGCTTTACCTAAATGCTACGTAATATTTACCCTTCATTCTATTGTGCCAATTTCAAGTCGACAAACAATGTAACCCTTGAGTAGTCTACAGCTGAGGGCCCGTCATAGTGGTCTTGCGGCCAGTTCCACTGTTTGCCTTGCACTGCATCAGTGTCATGCTTCGCCGGCTCCTCCAGTGAAGCCTGGCCTGGAAAAAAAGGAACCCAGTCATGGTGCAGCATCCCGCTGCACAAGCACTGCTCAGGAAACAGTACTGTTGTTGTTTGGACCGGGCAGAGCTTGTCTTCAACCTCTGGAGAGAATGGAGGGCGAGGGGTCTGGATGAAAGCATGGTTTGTAGACCGTGATCTCAGTCTGGAGATTAGAGATGTATAACTATTAATAACATGGCAATTACAGTGTGTAATTAATGTTTAAATAATGTAATCCTTCAAATTATGTTACAATACTAAAATGAGACCAGAAATAGATATATTTTTTACAAATATGAGTGTTGCATATACATTGTTGGGTCAGATAACTTTTATTCTGATTTATTACTTTGACTAATCTGACTAACTCGCTCTGGATCTGTTATGCTGATATTATCACATTTTTACGGAGCCCCACACATGGCATGCAGGAAAATAAAATAGTAGGCTAAATCGTGTGCACGATTTACTATTTCGTTCCCTCGATTTATAAATTGTGCGCACGATTTACTAATTCATTCCCTCGATTTGCTAAATCGTGCACACGATTTATAAATCGAGAGAATGAATTAGTAAATTGAGCGCACGATTTAGCAAATAGAGGGAACGAAATAGTAATTGTGTGCACATTTTAGTAATTCGAGGGAACGAATTAGTAAACCGTGTGCACAATTTATTTATTTTTTCTTGCATGGCATGTGCGGGGCTCTGTACGTTTGCATTTAGTCATTTAGCAGACACTTTTATCCAAAGCGACATACAAATGAGGACAATAGCAATAGTATAGTATTAATGCTCATGAACCTTTGCATTGGCCATCTTTGGTTTATTAGCACTTCACAACTTCCACCTAAAAATATATAGAAGCAAACTTATGCAGCAGGAAGTGGTTACTGAAAGCTTGAATGTGTGATCAAAAGTGTTAAAAGACAGATGTCACAGGTGTTTTAACAAGGTTATTTCAGTACTTGTTGGACATCAGCATATTATTTCCCTGCTGTATATGCATGAGAGTATATTGCATTTCCAAAATTATCTTTAGTGCACTGCTTGTCTGATTATAAATCTCTTGAACTTTTGTCAGTGAGATCTGGCAACACCGATGTCCACTGTCACATCAGAAATTCAGGTTTCCATGTACTATCCACCAAAAAGAACTTTCCAGGAATCCATGAGACACTGTATCTCCTCACACTGTTCCAAATAACTTCTACAACTTAAAATGAAATCAGTTGTGTGGCTTCTCAAAGGCATGACTCATCCATTGTTGAGAGTTACTCAAGGGCGTATGAAGTATATTTGAATAACATAGTTACAGTGATGATGAAATCATTGGAACGGTTTCCACTCCTCAAGAAAACGAGAATCGGGACTCATGTGGTGTAAAGCAGCGGGGCGTTTCATTCGGAATACATTTTGCCAGTGTTGGCTTTTTATTTATCTGCTGTCTTGCTTTATCAGCATTAATGGATCACATGACAAACTTAAATATGCATGCATGGCATACAGATAATTAAAAAAAAAACATGAATTTGGGAGTCAGTGTTTCTGTTTTTTCCCTCATGATAGTTTCATGAAGGCAGTGACCATCTTTAAAAATAGAAACAGATTATAATAAACGGACCACTGCATTTCTAAACTGCGTGCATGTATCACATTAAAACTATTTTGTTGGATTTACTGCCATCTTGCCTCTTGTGAGTCCCAGAAACTGCCATAATTGTAGATCATGAAAAATATAAACATCACACCCAAGAAACAGCAATGATTTGAAAGTTATGTAAGTATATCAGCATTAATATATATAATGGGGAGGGCTGAACAAATGACCATGCATTTGCCAAATCCTTCAGTCCCAAATCTGCTGTTAACTATGCAAAGCATGCACTAAGCACTTCCACAGGTGTTGCCGTCTCACTGAGTTCCCATCAGCCTCCTGCTAATGCTGCATATTTTTGACCACAAACATTTGGCCATGTGTTGTCAAGTTTACCAAAAAAAATGTAGCACTTGTTTTGCAAAGATAACTTTTACTGGTGGGTGGTTAATGTTGATAGACACTGATTATTTGTGCAGTCTAAATATTAAAGATATGTTTGTTGTCGATGATGTTTGTTGAGAGAACGTATCTTAGATTAGTCAAGGTTTGTCATGTGACAGTGAATCATGATGTGTTGCTGGAAGCAGCAAAATGATAATGGCTGTACAATTACAACACAACTCAATATAATTGCTGACTAGTTGCTCAAATAACAATTCTAATTTAAGTCTCACAAACCATGGAAGTTAAAAGTTATTATTACTTGTGATTTAGACAGAGAATGAGGTGTTAATTTAGTAACTCTTCAAGGTTTTGTTTCCCATACAACTCGTTGCTTAACTGTAGTAATTTTGCTGCACATCCGTCACTCAAACCACACTGATTCAACAACAGAACTGTTGTAATGACATTGTCACGCAGGTGAAGTAAGAACTTCTGCTAATTAATCATTGTAAGTAACAAACATGGCACCTGGGGACTACTTCGCTTTTTTAGTTCTGTCCTATATATGTGTGTGTGTGTGTGTATGTACATAGTACTCAATATATATATATATGATCTATTTACATGCACATCACACCAACAAGAAACTCTGCTTCAAACTATAATGACAGAACTTGTGACCATAATGCTTTTTTGGAAAACTTTAACAATGCTTTCTGAAAACACACCCCTGAATGTTTCGAGATGAATGAAATCAATAAATAAAGTTTATTAGACATTTCGAATGAAAGGACGAGTTTATAAAAAGTTTTACTATGTTCATGAATTGGACTATATTGGTGACATTTTTGTGTGCAGCCAGTGAAACACAATCTTTTTTTTTCTTTGCCTTGATTTACTTTATGGTTCCTTTTACCTAATTACATTCAATTCAGACTGCAAGTTCACAAGAAGAGAAATACTGCATAATTACATTTTCTGTAACTATTATGATTAGTTTCCACATGCTACTTTTACTTTTTATTGATTGAATACCTTGAATAATAACTTTTCTCACAGTCTCACAAACCATGGAAGTTAAAAGTTATTATTACTTGTGATTTAGACAGAGAATGAGGTGTTAATTTAGTAACTCTTCAAGGTTTTGTTTCCCATACAACTCGTTGCTTAACTGTAGTAATTTTGCTGCACATCCGTCACTCAAACCACACTGATTCAACAACAGAACTGTTGTAATGACATTGTCACGCAGGTGAAGTAAGAACTTCTGCTAATTAATAATTTTAAGTAACAAACATGGCACCTGGGGACTACTTCGCTTTTTTAGTTCTGTCCTATATATGTGTGTGTGTGTGTGTATGTACATAGTACTCAATATATATATATATATATGATCTATTTACATGCACATCACACCAACAAGAAACTCTGCTTCAAACTATAATGACAGAACTTGTGACCATAATGCTTTTTTGGAAAACTTTAACAATGCTTTCTGAAAACACACCCCTGAATGTTTCGAGATGAATGAAATCAATAAATAAAGTTTATTAGACATTTCGAATGAAAGGACGAGTTTATAAAAAGTTTTACTATGTTCATGAATTGGACTATATTGGTGACATTTTTGTGTGCAGCCAGTGAAACACAATCTTTTTTTTTCTTTGCCTTGATTTACTTTATGGTTCCTTTTACCTAATTACATTCAATTCAGACTGCAAGTTCACAAGAAGAGAAATACTGCATAATTACATTTTCTGTAACTATTATGATTAGTTTCCACATGCTACTTTTACTTTTTATTGATTGAATACCTTGAATATATAACTTTTCTCACATGGCACATCAAACCCCTACAAAGAGCCAGTGATAGCTTTTATTTTTGCAGTAAGGGGGTCATTCACACACTAAGTATAGAACTTATTTTAACTTGAGCACAGCTGCCTTTATATAACATTGTGTCATGCGTGAGATGCCACAAAAGGTGTGAAATGCAAGTCCAACACATCAGTTGAGAGCATCTTTACATAGGAAACCAAGTGAAAATGCAGTGAAGTGGAATGGAAAACACCTTCTGTATCAATGGCTCCTTACTCTAGACTATTCGACAGCACCAGTCGAACACACTCAATAATAAATAGTAGTCATTATCATGTTATTTCTTTTAGGAAATCTGTTCCAAAAAGTGTAAAGGTGTTGAATAATCAGCAAAAACAATATATCGCTTGACTTCCACTTTCCAAAACAATCAAGGCATGTTTTCCTCTATATGGCCAATTCCTTGCTGGTATCAAGGAAAGGCGTAAAGTACTTTCTAGACAAACCCAACATTCACACGACTTGGCAAAGTTATTTTGCCTCTGAACCTGAATCTCTTGCAGTGTTCGCCTGAACACCCCAGTCATTGTGCTTGATGGTGTTAATAAGCGTTTGCGGAAGCCATAAATTGAAATCCTGCTCTAAGACGAAGCAAAACTTTGAGCAGCTGCCAATTTAACTGCGTATTCAGCTTCAAAGTGGAAGAGAGCTTTAATAAAGGGTGAGGGAAGTATTCATGGACTTATTTGTAATACCCTCATGTAGTTATGACATTAAAAATGAAGGGTGGAATATCATAGCATTACTAAACAAACCTTTGGTGCTTTGACTGCTGTTTAGTTGTGTTTTAATCACATCAGTCTCAACTTGTTCAGTTTTAGTAAAGGTACTGTAAAGTATGAAATAATTCAGTTCATTCACACCCATGCAGTGTTGGGAGTAATGCATTTCAAGTAATGCGAGTTACGTAATCAGATTACTTTTTTTTCAAGTAACAAGTAAAGTAACCCATTACTTTTAAATTTACAACACAATATCTGAGTTACTTTTTCAAATAAGTAATGCAAGTTACTTTGTTTTCCCATTTACTGACTGACAGCTCACCTCTCCTCAAGTTGAGAGAAATTGGGAGTGACGTGCAAAGACAGAGGCATTTCTTTCAGCCTTAGGCTTATTAATTGCTCTTTTGGTGTGAAAGGGCCTTTACAGTTGCCAAAAATATACCTTTTTTTTTTTTTTTTTTTTTTAAACAAATAAGCAAGCCCAGCCCATGGGTGACAAAAAAAGTAATCCAAAAGTAATGTACTGCAAGTAACTAAGTAATGTAATCAGTTACTTTTTCATGGAGTAACGCGTTATTGTAATGCATTACTTTTAAAAAAGTAACTTTTCCCAACACTGCACCCATGGAATTGGCTTTCTTTGTGTGTCTGTAGAGAACTGTGAGGAATACTTACCCCAAATCCATAGTTATGCATCAAACTAATTGCTATTACATGAAACACAGATTATGGATAAAGTACATCTAATTATTACATCTATTTGTAAGCGGAAATGTGTGTGGAGATATCATGTCATGATTACGCCACTTATAGATCACTCAAATGGGCTAAATTAAATCAGAATTGTGTTTTGGTGGATGAAAATCCCATTTAACCAATGTCAGATTTCATCCTAAATTAGATGACATCAATATTAATTAATAAAATCGAGTAAAATGTTTCTGAGAGAGCATGACATCAGCAGGACAACTGTAGGTTATGAACAGCAACAAAAAAAAATGATCACAGTTCACAGCAATATTGTTGTCAAGACCAACGTATCTGAATCCAAGTCCATACTGCGGTTGACCAAAACCATATTATCAAATTATGTTGCCACATTTCTGTGATTTTTTTCTCTCTCTCTCTTCCAAAACAATCTTCACTAACCACACTCTGTTTGTGTAAAAGAAGCTCTCAACGCTGCTTCATTCTTACAGCTGAACCCATAGTGAAGTGCTTTTGATGGAAACCATCTTAATTTCGAGTATATTTTTATTTAAAGGTTCATTATTCTCAGAAGAACAATTAATCTAGCACCAAGTTTTTAGAGTAAAACAAACAAACAGGACGTTTTGTCTTTATGGTGGACACTACAATTTTGTTAGAATCTCTTGACTTCAAACACAGTCTTCCAATTCCCCTCGCTCACGTCTCTGGGTCTGTTCAGAGAGAGCAAAACATGTGGCAAAGCCTTGTTGGAAACAGCTTGGAGTTTATCTAACTGCTGAGAGTCTCCACATAACTTTCTAGTGATGTCAACCATTCAAGAGCAGCTGCGTTCGACTAAAAGAAGAGTATTGCAAAGGTATTTCTGTCTAGCAAAATAGCATCTGTGGCCAAAATGTTCTTTTTCACTAAATATTGTTTGGTTGTCAATGTCGTGTTGGGTTGGATTCATAAGAAAAAGTAAGTTTGGCACAAAGAAAATATACTGTAAGGGTTTTTTTAAGCACTGGATGCATCCCTGCCCTTCTCTTAGTAATGGAAAAGCCTGATAACCACTGCCTTATATGATGAGATGCAGGCTCTGTTTCAAAACTTTGTGCACTGCCTATATATGAAACTACATTCTTCTGAAGAAAACCATAAAATGCTGTCCTTACACAAAGTATATACACTGAAAATATACTCAGAAAGTATATTATTAGTGCATTTCAAATAAGTAACATTAAATTAACCATGAACTTTTGATGTAGAAACACTGAAATGGTATTTTCTTGTAAAACATAATCCTGTAATCATTTACAATTTCGATTCAGTACTGGCTTGGGATGGGTGTCATCATGCGTCTCAACCAATGAGAGCATTTGGGGTGGGCCCCAAGACTGTAGCAGCGCTCACATGAACGCTCCCGATAAAATTATTTTGGCTAAGCATCAACATTCACAAACCACTGTTCACTGTTATTTTTAACAGAAAAGAATGCAACGTGCTCGTAATAAGTGGGAAATAGGACGTTTCCGATAGCACGTGAAGACAGCAGAGAAGCGCTCTCGCTCAGCACAGTGGAGTGCATCGTTTTGTTAGCTTTGAGGTTTATTATTTTGAGTCGTTTGGGATGCGGTAACACACGGCCCTCTCACAATATATTGCTTTACAGATCTATCACACAGATCTATCACTTTTGCTGCTCAGAAATGTTCACGCAATCATGCTGCATGTATCAGAACATATCAGAAGTTCCGCGCTCCACAGTACATGCGTACCGCGTTCGAGCCCAACTGAACCGCGCTCTGGCCCACCTCTTCCAACTGAGCCAGGGACGGCTAAACAAACCACAGCACAGAGTGATCACACTAGTCAAACGAGCCGGGCTTTGGGGGTCAGATGCGCTCGGGCACGGTTAAGAGTTAACCGTTAAGTTACTCTAAGTTAAGCCTAGTGTGAGTACACCCTTATTTTTCTATAACAAACTATAAAATATTTTCTATAAAAACGTTAATGCCCTGGCAGTGACAAATAGCTTTGTTTTTATATTTAATTTGATTACATTAATGTTTCAGTTGAGATTTACAAGAAATAGTTTAACTAGGCTATGATAAAGGAATACAGCAGTAAAAAAAAACATACCTTATTTGTTTAAAGTGTTTGCAAACAAAATGTTATTGCACTTTTGTTCATATCGCAGTGCACAATACACTACTTTTGAATTAATTCTTGAATTGTGTGCATAACAATGCGATTAATCGCAGACAATCATGTGATTAATCGCGATAAAAATGTAATTGTTGCCCAGCACTAATATATATATATATATATATATATATATATATATACATACATACAGGTGCATCTCAATAAATTAGAATGTTGTGGAAAAGTTCATTATGTATCTTACAAATATTTTCTAAACTCGACCAGTTTTAAATGAATTATGAATACTTTTAAGTATTGAATGAAATATTTTTAAACATTTCCCTTACAACAGATGTATTCAAAAGTATATTTTTCTAAGTGTGCTGTATGTAGTAAATATACTGTACTAAAATCAATGTACTATACTTGTATGTGTAAAGATTGCATACTTCTTGGTACTAAATTGGCTGTTTTGTTTTTTTTTCGTTTGTAAAAGTATACTTACAAGGTAGACATTGATAGACTGGTAGACATGATTAACTGGTAGAAATTTGTCAACCAGTAGATATTTTGGACTGTCGTCTCTATCGTGGTTACGTGCTCACCTGAGGTTGCTGTGCTACATGGTCATGAAAACTTATCGTTTTTGCGAATTGTTGAATTGTTGTGAAGCATTGTGGCTTACAAACAAGTGATTTTAAAAGGTTAGTTCACCCAAAAATGGAAATTCTGTTATTAATTACTCACCCTCATGTCGTTCCAAACCCATCAGTACTTTGTTCATCTTCGGAACACAAATTGCTACGTTTCTGGACCTGGGAACATTGAATACATTGAGGTATGCTCCCAGTAAACTACAAGTTTAATAGATTTTATACTACTAAGAATACTTGTAAGTTTTGTTTAGGCCCATGTAAACTTAACATCATATCTAAAGTTTGATACTTTTGTATTATGTTTGCACTCTAACTGTTTAGTTCCTGTGTAAGTATTAAATTCCAATACTTGAAATATACTTTAACTGTTCTGTGAGTAGACTTGCTTTTATGCCAATGATTTATCTTTTACTTAAATGTATCCTAAGGCTGTTGAATGCTTGAATCTGACTGGTTATAGAAAATGTTGAATACTCCAAAACTAAGGAAGATATCTGGGTGCTTTGAGGAACCGATATAAAACACCTTTCAGTTTTCTGATTATTAATTACTCACCCTCATGTCGTTCCAAACTCATCAGTACTTCGTTCATCTTCGGAACACAAATTGCTACGTTTCTGGACCTGGGAACATTGCAGTTGCATTGCTTTCTACGGAGGATCAGAGAGCTCTCAGATTTCATCAAAAATATCTTAGTTTGTGTTCTGAAGATGAACGAAGGTCTTACGGGTTTGGAACGACATGAGGGTGAGTAATTAATGACAGAATTTAAATTTTTAGGTGAACTAACCCTTTAAGCCACTGAAACGCAATCAACAGCGAAAGAGAACCTTGTAAACACAGTAATTTAGGTGACTGAAGTAATTTAGGTGAAAGCAAACAGCTGAGAAAGAAAACACATGTGTAACAGTATATTGGATCCGGGCAGCTCTTAAAGTGACAGCAGTCTAATATCCCTGCTGTCTGTCATTCATGTTAATCAAAAAACAAGACAGAAAATCTCTCACTGCTCTTGACTAGATCACTTTTGCAACTTTAATAAGAAGAAATGTATATTTAATTTACACAGCGAAGAATATGCAGTGTTTTTTTATACATTTGATTACTTGTATGTGTTTGTACTATTGCTTATAATTAGTTTATTATTCTTATTTAATCACTGCATGTCTACTTGTATTCAGTGAGCTTGAGTTGTTTTGTGATATTAACACTGGTGACAAGAATTATGAAATGTCTATGGTATCAAAATTTTTATATCATAAAGACCTAATTTAAACCAAAAAATAACTGTATCATGATATATATCATTACCGTAAAATACAATCACTCATATCGTGATATAAGATATTGGTCATATCGCCCACCCCTACTTACAAGTGTTATTCAAGTGTATGCAGTAACAGTATGGTACTATAAGAGTAAACTTTTGAGTACACAACAGAACTTGTACTGTTTACTAGTTTTATATACATATATCCCACATTTTAGTTCATGAACGTACACTTTGAGGTATGCTCCCAGTAAACTACAAGTTTAATAGATTTTATACTACTAAGAATACTTGTAAGTTTTGTTTAGGCCCATGTAAACTTAACATCATATCTAAAGTTTGATACTTTTGTATTATTTTTGCACTCTAACTGTTTAGTTCCTGTGTAAGTATTAAATTCCAATACTTGAAATATACTTTAACTGTTCTGTGAGTAGACTTGCTTTTATGCCAATGATTTATCTTTTACTTAAATGTATCCTAAGGCTGTTGAATGCTTGAATCTGACTGGTTATAGAAAATGTTGAATACTCCAAAACTAAGGAAGATATCTGGGTGCTTTGAGGAACCGATATAAAACACCTTTCAGTTTTCTGAAATACTCATGAGTTGCATCCATTTGCTCTTGTTTTTCAGGCGCTTTCATTGTGTGCTGGACGCCTGGTTTGGTGATTCTCCTGCTGGACGTGGTCTGCTCCAACTGCAATGTCCTGACCTACGAGAAATTCTTCCTTCTTTTAGCGGAATTCAACTCTGCCATGAACCCTATCATATACTCCTACCGGGACAAGGAGATGAGCATCACATTCAAACAGATCCTGTGCTGTCAGCGCCAGGAGAATGTGAACGGTACTGCAGAGGGTTCGGACCGGTCTGCGTCCTCCATCAACCACACGGTCCTGAGCGGCGCGCACCATAACGACCATTCAGTGGTCTGAGGTTCAACACGGGCCGGGATCTACTGAGCATAAGTGAGAAGAGACTGTGAAAAAGGCATTTTGATCAGCAAAAGACTCGTGGTTATGAAGTTTTCTGTGCTTTTTCTGTCTTTATAAAGTTTTGACATGATACTGAACTATTTAAAGGCTAATCCAAGTGGATTGAAATAGCCAGTTTCACACAAATTGTATTTGTTCCCGAAATGCCTTAAGCATGGAAAAGTTGGATGAGTCTTTTGGCTAGTTGTAATTTTTTGGGCCAGATTGTTGTAAATTTAGAAGATTTGTTTTTTTGTGTGTGTTGTACAGTTGGTGTTGAAGTGAAGGATGTAGTGAAGTGTCCAGTGAATCTGTCTGTCAGTTTGCACTAGAAAGAAAGCGTGCATGTAAGGGACCACTGGGAAATAATTTTGGTGAACTATGCGAAGTACTTGATTGTTTGCTTTTTATTTTCATTTTTGTTTTGTCTTGCACTGCACTGCAGGTTCGTCTCTCTATGATACCAATCTGCCACCAAATAGAATTCAAAATTTTTTTTTTTTTAAGAAGTCTGTTATGCTCACCAAGGCTGCATTCATTCAGAAATACAGCAAAAGCAATAATGTTAATGAAATTGGGAAATTTGGTGAAAGTGTGATGCACCACCACACAAAAAGTAAGGTTAATAAAGCAAAGAGAGAGAAGAAATAAATGCGTTTTACTTTATTCAGCAAAGATGCTGACATTTATAATGATACAACAGGTTTCTGTTTCAAATAAATCTTGTTCTTTTGATATTTTATTTTTCAAAGAATGAATTTTCACAAAAATATTAAGCAGTAAAAGTTTGTGAAAACTTCATTTTCAGCATTTATAATAATAGAAGAAATCAAGCGTAGCGTTAGTTCTGGCAGGTCACGTTAGTCAAGCTCGCATCAGCTGACTCTCAGCTGATCCCCATCTACCTATGGAAATACGACACCTATCTAAGCGTTCATATATAAGGTCCCTCAGTATTATCAGCAGTTTTCGCATTGCTCAATAGCTAATTACCCTCCTCCATCCCCAGCTCCTCCTCTGTCAGTCAGGATCCAGCCTTCTGATTCTCCTTTGAATCAGACTAATTCTAAAATGTGTACATTAAATGATTGAACTTTAACAATATCTGCAATACATTTATGTTAGTTCTGTTCAGTTTACCCTGGGGGGTTATTGCTGCTCTCCCTGCTCTCATCTATGCTAGGCTGCATGGATGCGCAGGGAGTTCTTGCCCAGAACAGAACCATACCTCCAATCCAAACTGTATGCTAGTTGTCAATCATCTTTGACGATAGTGGTCCTGAGAGAAACATTATATATAATCATAACTGAGTGCCAACAATAATTGATAACAGAGCAACAAATCAGCATATTAGAATGATTTCTGAAGGATCATGTGACACTGAAGACTGAAGTAATGATGCTGAAAATCCAGCTTTGCGTTACAGGAATCAATTATATTTTACAATGTATTAAATTAGAAAACTCTTATTTTAGATTCTAATAATATTTCATAATATTACAGTTTTTACTGTATTTTTGATCCTATAAATGCAGCATTGGTGAGCATAAACTGTGAAAAATAATCTAATTTCTACATAGAAACAAAGATTATTGAAGTATGTTTTACAAGCAAAAAAAAATTATTGCAAAGCAATTGTTTCAAAATTCTCATAAGTTTTACAGTGAAAATATGCATCGATTCACTGTGGACGTTTGAGTTTCTGTTCATGGTTTTTTTGCCTTACCAGGAAAACAACCTATAAAACCTCTTTATTTTCGCATGAACCAAACAGTAAATGTTCGAGCCCTGTTGCAAGTCTTGCGAGTTTGAAGCAGTCCAGTGCTCCAAATAACGTCCGTCCAGAAAAGACAGCTGTGCTCGACAGGTCATGGGCCATAGGTTCATTCTGGGTTGAAAAACGACGTTTCCTTTTACGTTTCAGCAAATGTGACCATTTCAGAAAAGATACCTGTTCCCTTATGAAGTCTGAACTCTGAAACCCTGTATGGTAACATTCACTTAACAATGTCATACGATTAGTGAACCTTCTTCAAATAAATCTGTATATGAGTCAAATCCTCTTCTGGTGCGTCATTTATTTGAAAATGTAATGTTGAATACTGTTTTGCATTTACATGGTGGAGTTACTAGAATACACATGCTGGCATTTCAGTTTATTTGTTCTTTTGCAAAGGAAAAATGTGCCAATTACCCCCTAATGTCATGGCTTAGAGTCGACAGATATTTTCCAGAATTACAACAAAATTGAGTTTTCCACATTTCCTGCAATGCGGTAGGAAATCCTCGTGTTTAGAGCGAGATGATGAGTGATGGGGGATATTTCTCCGTCAATGCTGATGTCACTAATCTACAAGAACTGTAAAAAAACAGACCCCCGCTGGCCTCATTTTTGGCCACTATTAGGAGCGTGTGTCATATCTGTAAAACAATCGTGAACATGCTTGGTATGTGAAACATATGACAGATATTTTCCAGAATTACAACAAAATTGAGTTTTCCACATTTCCTGCAATGCGGTAGGAAATCCTCGTGTTTAGAGCGAGATGATGAGTGATGGGGGATATTTCTCCGTCAATGCTGATGTCACTAATCTACAAGAACTGTAAAAAACAGACCCCCGCTGGCCTCATTTTTGGCCACTATTAGGAGTGTGTGTCATATCTGTAAAACAATCGTGAACATGCTTGGTATGTGAAACATATGGCCAGAGAGATTCCACGAGACAATTGGACTTCAGTTTTTGCTCGGACACGGCCAAGGCTATAAAGCAGAGCAGCTGGGGTCGGAATTCCTCTGTGTTTGCGTTACTCTTTAGTCATGCGTGATAGTAGACATGCTGTTTCTCAGACAGCCATCGTGAAGCTTGACGTTTGAATGTAAAGTACATTGAGATCTAATTGTCTAAACGCACTAGTTGAGATATTTGGTAACACTTTAGACTACTGTTCACTATTAACTATTTGATCATTAAAATGCGTATTACTAGCATATCGGCTGTTTATTAGTACTTATAAATCACATGTTGATGCCTTATTCTGCATGACCATATTTTAAATCTTTTAATCCTATTCAATACCTAAACATAACAACTACCTTACTAACTATTATTCTAACTAGCAAATTAGGAGTTTGAGGGCAAACTCACTTATTCATGTAATAGGGAATATGTGTTCCCCAGCAATCTAAAGTGTTACCAAATATATAGATTTGACATTTTCGGATTTATCCTTGGGGGGAAAAAATAAGCTTAATTGTACTGAATGTGCACTTTTACTGTACTTCAAAACTTAGAAGTAAATAAAAAATAAAATAAATTTAAAAACTTACAAATAATATAATACATTCTCATAAATAAATAATCATGTTGCTGCCTTACATTTTTAAGTATCACCAACTTAGTTGTGCAACTCATTTTGACTTAAATTTAAACTGGCTTAAAGTTGAATTTCAGATAACGTGTTGCATTTTAAATCATCGTTTAATCTTTTGTACCACATTTTCATTAAATTGCAATTAAAATGAAATTAAATGTCTGAAAACATTACATTTAATTTGCACTTAAGTATACTCGTTTTATTAACCTACTTTTTTTTTTTAAGTATGCAGTTGTATTATCCGTAATAATATGAATCTGAGTCTTATAAACAGTCTTTATAATAATAATAACACTATAGTCCTGCAAGAAATTAAAATATAAGGCAGAGGCTGTAGCTGGTCAATTCAGTTCCCAAACTCACCTTACAAATATTAATGGTGCATTTTAAACTTGGACAAGAGTGCAAGAAATGTAATAACATTTATCATTTACAACTAAATGCAAGTTATAGGCATCCAAGTACTACTATTCATTAAATGTAGGAGACCACGGCTATACTAAGTTGTGCTCTCAAGTCCAAAATAAACTAACTAAAATGGGAACAGTCAACCTACTGTCCACTTTCCAGGTTTATAATACTCCACCCTCTCACTCAAAGACCCTGTGTGAGACCCCGAGACAGACCGAAAACTGGCTTGTGATGGTTTAGACAGAATCTAAATCAAAGAATATAGCTTTAGCAATAGAAGAGAAGATCACAAACAGGATCTCATCAGTATCTTGCTTGTTATTCCTAGACAGAAGTGAGATTAGATGACGATCAAAAGGAGACTCGCAGGTCATTGTGGTTTCCTGCTTTCTCCTGAGAAAATGACCCCGGTAAGCGCGCATGTCTCCACTAGAATTGATAAGATCCCAATGTCTCAACATTTCAAAAAGAACAAAATATGAACTCAAAATATTTGATTATTAACTTTGCCCATTAACACCAAATTATCTAACCTGTTACATGTATTTATTTATTCATTCATTCATTCATTTATTGCTCTATTTCATTGTTACCAGTTTTTACATTAGTCAATTTTAATTTCTAAGGAAATTTATGAAGTTGATTATTAAATTAAACACTTCTAAATTATACAGTTTTACTATTTGATTAGCATTATATATCATTAGTATAATTAACCAATACAAAATATAAAGAGCATAAAAAGGATGGTATGAAATTTATATAAAAAATACCAAATAAAAATATAAATAAACATCTTTGAGAATGAAACTCATGAAACTATTTTATTGTATTATAATTTTTTCGGATTTATCCTTGGGGGAAAAAAATAAGCTTAATTGTACTGAATGTGCACTTTTACTGTACTTCAAAACTTAGAAGTAAATAAAAAATTAAATAAATTAAAAAACTTACAAATAATATAATACATTCTCATAAATAAATAATCATGTTGCTGCCTTACATTTTTAAGTATCACCAACTTAGTTGTGCAACTCATTTTGACTTAAATTTAAACTGGCTTAAAGTTGAATTTCAGATAACGTGTTGCATTTTAAATCATCGTTTAATCTTTTGTACCACATTTTCATTAAATTGCAATTAAAATGAAATTAAATGTCTGAAAACATTACATTTAATTTGCACTTAAGTATACTCGTTTTATTAACCTACTTTTTTTTTTTAAGTATGCAGTTGTATTATCCGTAATAATATGAATCTGAGTCTTATAAACAGTCTTTATCCCTTAATGGCTGAATAGAATAATGAAATGTCTTCTATTTCTCCTTATAAACAGTATTTTAAAAAACGCTGTATGAAATTTATATTAAACAAATATATTAAATAAGAATATTAAAATAAACAATTTTTGGGAGTGAAACTATATATTTTTTATTTTATTTAATTTTATTTTATTTTATTTAATTTTATTTTATTTTATTTTATTTTAAATTTATATAAAAAATACCAAATAAAAATATAAATAAACATCTTTGAGAATGAAACTCATGAAACTATTTTATTGTATTATAATTTTTTTCCCTTAATGGCTGAATAGAATAATGAAATGTCTTCTATTTCTCCTTATAAACAGTATTAAAAAAAACGCTGTATGAAATTTATATTAAACAAATATATTAAATAAGAATATTAAAATAAACAATTTTTGGGAGTGAAACTATATATTTTTTATTTTATTTTATTTTATTTTATTTATTTATTTATTTTATTTTATTTTATTTTATTTTATTTATCCCTTAATGACTGAACAGGATAATGAAATTTGTTCTATTTCTCCCTTATGAAATCCATTATCCTATCCAATTTCAACAGGACTTTTTTTGTATTAAGAAAGAATCAGCTTTTTTAATTGTCTTGTGGGGTGTTCGGGAATTAGGTGTTTTTCTCCAAGTTACATCACAAGGGGCAGAGAGAGTGTACGGTTTGAATAGAAATCACTGAGGCCCAAATTCACCCGCTCGGTTGTGTTGTGGCCTCTCCGTCTTCCAAACGTGCTGGCAGGAGCCACTGCTCGTGAATCCATTCGGCACTTGTTTTTCCTGGCCTACTACTATTGGGACGTCTGTGGTTTTGCCTCGCTTACTCCTCGAGGTTTCTATAACAGTTAAAAACTCATGGCAAAGACAATGTATTTCTAGGATTATCAGATGTGACCCGACATTCTGAGATGATGAATTAAATTAAGTGATTTAATACTGTCTCAGCGAGTTCCTGTTTTGAATGCTTAGAGCAAAACCCGGCACAAATGCAGAGAAAGGTAGTGTCATAAATCAGGCTCCATGTCTGTGGTTTTGCCTCGCTTACTCCTCGAGGTTTCTATAACAGTTAAAAACTCATGGCAAAGACAATGTATTTCTAGGATTATCAGATGTGACCCGACATTCTGAGATGATGAATTAAATGCTGGAATAGAGAAACAGTCCCACACACGTTGAAAGTAAATCCTTCACCATCCCTCTTCATTAAATGCCAGCGTGATTTAATACTGTCTCAGCGAGTTCCTGTTTTGAATGCTTAGAGCAAAACCCGGCACAAATGCAGAGAAAGGTAGTGTCATAAATCAGGCTCCATGAGGTCATTTCAGTTCCTGTGATGTAATACTGCCCCCTGCCTGCTACCTGAAACAAACCACAATTTTAAACTGAAAAACAAGTGTCCAGTAGACTATTAGTTTCTTAATAAGCTCCTTATATTACCACATTTGATCCTACTTGATATGGACAGCTACTTATATACCATGAATGTTGCTCTCTGCAATTGTGGATTGGTGTATTTATTTACGAACATGTTTTCAAGACAACAACAAGAGAAATGTACTAAATTGTTTTATTTCAAGCAAGTCATATTCAATATCGATTCATATAGCTAATGAAACCACTATATTAACATAATTGGTGTAAAATTGTGTAATAATACAGTAATGACATAATAATAACACTAAAGCAAGGTCATGCTATGCGTGTATAATAACAAATTCCCAAAGCATTTTTTTCTGAGATTTTTAGCTAAATACCTGTCAGAAGTTCGGACATGCTGAACTGAATTTAACTGAAAATGAAATGAGTGAGTTGTATCAGATGAAGTAAAGTGTTAAGTACACATGCACACTCCTATAGTACTGTTTATATAGTATCCCAGAATGCACCAGGATGTATAGTGATTTCAGTGTATGCAGCGTTATAATCTAGACAAAGGGGTGACTACTTAATTTTCATAGGTTTTATTGTTTGTTGGCTGGTAATGTGTATGGGACCATCAAACAGATAAATGATTAAAAGTTGATTTTAAGCAGATGTCTTTGTCTCAATTTATAATAAAATGCATGTAATTCATACAAGTTAATTTTTAATGAATTATGAGACATGATCTTAAGAAATTGTTCAAAAATGTTCTACATACACTTCTCTACAATATTTTCTGATGCATTGTTTCACTCACAAATATAACCGAGAACACACAAAGAAACATAGTATCTTGGAATATCAATTAATGAGAAATGAACAAAACTATTTAGTTACAAAATAAAATAAAGTGATGATGTGCCACTTTGGAATAAGCAATTCTATTTAAACGTTTTAAATTTAAATTAAACATTGACAACGTTTTTCAGCTTTAAGCACTATAGCACTTTCTTGAATTAACTTTTTCGAAGAATGTTACTAACAGATGCATTGTACTCTCAGATTTTTACTCAAAATAGATCCAAAAGCGATGAAAAGTACAAATATCAGGCATTTATACTGTATGTCTCTGCTTGCAGAGATTTCAGTCTAGATTATTACAGTGACTGCACTAGATCCACCTTATTACCAGATGTTAACCTTCATTACCGGTGATTCTGTTAATATGAATCACCTCAAACCTTGACTAGTGCACATCTGATGTCTGCCGTACATCTGCTTCATTGAAAGAAAACAATTGGGATCCTTTGAACAGATGCAACCAATCTCATCTTCAAAGAGTTTGAGGGATCAGTATTCCTTAAGGTGTGAGAGCCTTTTCAATCATTTCAGGCTTCTTACACATTCCTCAATATTCCTCTGGGTTCTTGAGTATTTGTGGGCACTTAAAGGTTTGCTGGGTTGTCTTCAGCTCTTTTGGATACCTTAAAATGTTTTATCCTTCTTCAAGATCCCTCAGGGCTCTTTGGGATTCTAATGAGTTCCTTAAAGATTGGAGCATTTCAGTTCTTTGAATTGCATCTTTAGAGATCCTCAAGAAAGACCAGATTGGAGCATCTGGTCATGCATTCTTTCCAGGATGCGGTGAATGCTTGCGAAACTAGGCCGGTCAGTGGGATGAGTGCTCCAACACAAGCGCATGAGGTTATACAGCTCCTGTGGGCAGTTTTCTGGACAGGTGAGCACATTTCCATCCCTTACATAGTAGATGACCTCCTCGTGGGCCATGCCATAGTATGGCTGCATGCCATATGAGAAGATTTCCCATAATACCACACCATAAGCCCACACATCTGACTCGCTGGTGTAGCGGTTGTAGAAGATAGATTCAGGTGGCATCCAGCGAATCGGTATGGCGTCATTTTCACCAGCTTTGTAATAATCTGCTGCATATATGTTGCGCGAGAGACCAAAATCCGCAATTTTCACGACCAGGTTTTCGGCGACCAAACAGTTGCGGGTAGCTAGGTCACGGTGCACAAACTTGCGTTCCGACAAGTACGCCATTCCTGCCACCACCAGCTTGGAAATGGAGAGCTGCTCCAGGCAGCTGAGGGGTGGGTAACGCTCAGGTTCTGACACGAGACTGCTGCACGTCAAGGTATCCCGACTTAGACTGGGCTGCTGAGTTGGAGAGCGCCGTCGCAGGAATTCATTCAAGTCCCCATAGGCCATGTATTCAAACATGAGACACATGGGCTTCCCCACCGCACAGACTCCTGCATGACAGATACACAAACGACAGGCTTAGTTGTGCTTCCAACAGTTGATACCTAACCAAAAATATCCTTCTGTTATTCTAACACTGGGTCGAGGCATTGAATCTCGTTCCGGAATGCCACAGAGGGGACTGATCCAGGGTTACACACTGGGTCAACTCTGAAATGGATAAGTCAAGCTATTTTAAGGCTTTTTCAATTGTGTGGTACCCTTAAGGCAAGGACATAAGTTTAATAGGAAGCAGATGTGGTTCGTTTTAGGAAAGTCCTCAAGCAGATGTATAGTGCAAGCCTTTGAAGGCATACAGTTGAGATACATTACCCAGGAGACGGACAATGTTGGGGTGATCAAACTCAGCCATGAGTGCAGCTTCTCTTTGAAAGTCGTTCTGCATATCAGCCGAAGCTTCCTCCTTCAACATCTTCACTGCCACCATGGTGAACGGCTCCATCGGCAAAAGACCAGGGGCTCTAAAGTAAAGAAGGCTGCCCCAGCGAAGCCAGAAATGATGAAGATGATAACGCTCATTGAATAGGCTGTAGACACAGGAGGAGGTGGGTAAATCTGGACCGGTTTTGTAATGGAGGGTGCAGTCTTCACACTCATAACTGAAGAAAAGAAAAATAATGATAAGCCAGGACCAGCATTTGTACTATATTTCAGAGTTAGCTGACAATCTAGCATTAGTTACCCCAGTCAAAAATAATTTAGAATTTTCTTAGCTTTGTTCTAGTTTATCTTATTTATTCGTGAGATATACATTTATATACCTTCTCCACATTTGGGCACCAGACAGTACTCCCAGCGTACATTAGGGTTTGTGGTGTAGCACCATGGCCTGTCACTCTCTCCGCCTGGGTTACGACAGTAGTTTTCTGCATTTCGCAACTCAGGAATCACATCTACAGAAAGTCTATGCAGATGGGGATCCTGAGTGGGATAAAAACAGAGCGGTCAACCAAGAAACTCAAACCTCTGTGGCTAAATTCAATATTCCCATTATCCCTGATATTTCCAGCACTGTGAGGTTGAATCCCACCACATGCATTAAACCTTTCCACACTGTTTTGAAAAGAGACAAAATCTTCTCCATTCAAAACTTCATTTCAAAGGAAACCTCTGGATTTGCGTATTTTGACTGTCCATTTTGTCACTCTCTTGCAGTATATAATTACCATTTCATTGCTGCTTCCCATAAACTTTTGCCAATCCATGAGCAAGACAACAGCTTGCAAAGATGGCATGGAAACATTTAGATAGGAACATTTACTCAGCTGTCCAATTTCCCCAACTTCCTCACATGCTTTGGCTATAAACCACCGTAATCTTGTCCATCGACAGGTCTGCTGTCCTCACATTCCTCATGAGGCATTTCATATAAACAAATAAAATCTACAGCATCGTCCTGCCAAGAACAATACGTGGCAGTTTTTCCACTAACACCCATTGTTTTCATGGGACGCATGCTTTATGAACATCATTGACAATCAGCCCCAAAATATCACAGGATTTTCAGAACTAAAAATGTATGTTTATATAATAGCGTGTCACGCTTACCAACGTAAGGAACCGCTGTGCATGAGGATAGGTCTGCTTGTTGGCTGGGTAGAGAGGTGCATTCTGGGAGAGTGATGCTGTGTGGGAACCCTCGATGAGATCTTTCCTCAGCAGAGCGCCACTCCTTGTAACAGTACAGCTCTTTCACTGCCAGACAGTGCTCCCTGTGACACAACAGCACAGTGTATGTAGAAATATATATATATAGCATGGGTGGTTTAGTGGTTAAAGCTTAGGGCTAGCATTTGAAAACTTGCCGGTTTCTGGGTCAACCACCATTGTTTGCTCAAGCATGATGAGCAAACCTCAGGTTGCTCCACTACTGTGACTTGCTTTGGATAAAAGCATTTACTAAATGAATACTTACTAAATAGCACTATGGGTCTTTTTTTGTATGTGGTGCCGTTTCTGTGCTTGAGGAAAATCATGTCATATTGTATTTTGTATCATATTGTAAAACTATATTTGATTTATTTTACTTTACTTTACTTATTTATTTATTCAAATTAAAATGATTATTTTTTTAATTATTTCATTATTTAAAATATAATAATAAAATTAAATATACTACAAATATGCATGTGCACAATATAATATAAATACACCAGGGCTGCATTTCCCAAAAGCATCGTAAGTTTAAGTTGATCGTAAAAACGATCGCACGAATCATCTTAGACTTGCGGACCATATCCCAAAACTATCGTAACTTAAGTAGTACTTGAAAATCTTCGTAGATCTACGAGTGCTCTGGAGTAATTGTAAATACCTACATTTACATAAAATCATAAAAAGAATTATGAGGTCACATGCAGGACAATCGACAGATTACACCTTTAACTTCATTCAAGTGCAATGTGATTATAATTAAAGCTTTTGATTGTACTTTATTGTAGGGATGCACCGAAATGAAAATTCTTGGCCAAAGCCGAAACCGAACAAAATGAAATACTGGGCCGAAGGCCGGATAATGAACAAGGTTTTTTGAGGGGTTTTTTTCCCCCATGTATTTTGCCAATTTTTTTCACCACTGCACAAATTAAATAGCCAAAACGTGCTTTTTACTGTTTTGTCTTGCTTTTCAAAGAAAAAAATCTATTACAAAACAACAATTTAAAAGTATTTAACACTGAAATATGGAAAATAAGGAATATAGGAAATATGCTTCAAAGACTGGGAAAAACAGGGATAAACTCAAAAAATGACTTGCTGACGTGCACTAAAACCAGCCATGTATTTGACCCCGAAATAACATCTCTACAGATATTTTATACTATATAGTATAAAAGTAATCTATAAGTATAAGATTGATCTACTATATATATAATATACATTATTATATATTAGTAGATTAATATTATACTTATAACTATTATATTATATTATATTATATCCGAGCTGTCAGGAACGCAGCATTAGGTTAACATTTCAATAAACGAGCGTGTACTACAATTACAAGCCATTCTATAAATTGACATTTCAGCCCTTGACAAACGGAAAGCGACTCCTAAGTAGCACCTAAAGCAGGGTACGAGTGATTGTGTTAAGTGCATTTTTGGGAAACGTATGTGAAACAATAATGAATGTTCGTAAAATGACTCACAGAAACAGCTCTTAAACACTAAGATCAATCATTATCGAGAAACGCGGAGTAATTGTAAATACCTACATTTACATAAAATCATAAAAAGAATTATGAGGTCACATGCAGGACAATCGACAGATTACACCTTTAACTTCATTCAAGTGCAATGTGATTATAATTAAAGCTTTTGATTGTACTTTATTGTAGGGATGCACCGAAATGAAAATTCTTGGCCAAAGCTGAAACCGAACAAAATGAAATACTGGGCCGAAGGCCGGATAATGAACAAGGTTTTTTGAGGGGGTTTTTTCCCCCATGTATTTTGCCAATTTTTTTCACCACTGCACAAATTAAATAGCCAAAACGTGCTTTTTACTGTTTTGTCTTGCTTTTCAAAGAAAAAAATCTATTACAAAACAACAATTTAAAAGTATTTAACACTGAAATATGGAAAATAAGGAATATAGGAAATATGCTTCAAAGACTGGGAAAAACAGGGATAAACTCAAAAAATGACTTGCTGACGTGCACTAAAACCAGCCATGTATTTGACCCCGAAATAACATCTCTACAGATATTTTATACTATATAGTATAAAAGTAATCTATAAGTATAAGATTGATCTACTATATATATAATATACATTATTATATATTAGTAGATTAATATTATACTTATAACTATTATATTATATTATATTATATCCGAGCTGTCAGGAACGCAGCATTAGGTTAACATTTCAATAAACGAGCGTGTACTACAATTACAAGCCATTCTATAAATTGACATTTCAGCCCTTGACAAACGGAAAGCGACTCCTAAGTAGCACCTAAAGCAGGGTACGAGTGATTGTGTTAAGTGCATTTTTGGGAAACGTATGTGAAACAATAATGAATGTTCGTAAAATGACTCACAGAAACAGCTCTTAAACACTAAGATCAATCATTATCAAGAAACGCAGCCCTGTTTCTTACGGGAGCCCAGTAGTGCACAACACAACGAAGTTGCGGCTTGTTTCAGTTGTGTTGTGCTAATTTCGTTGTGTTGTGACTTGTTTTCATTGTGTTGTGCTAATTTCGTTGTTGTGATTGTGTTAAGTGCATTTTTGGGAAACGTATGTGAAACAATAATGAATGTTCGTAAAATGACTCACAGAAACAGCTCTTAAACACTAAGATCAATCATTATCGAGAAACGCAGCCCTGTTTCTTACGGGAGTCCAGTAGTGCACAACACAACGAAGTTGCGGCTTGTTTCAGTTGTGTTGTGGTCATTTTGTTGTGTTGCGACTTGTTTCTATTGTATTGTGCTAATTTTGTTGTGTTGTGACTTGTTTTCATTGTGTTGTGCTAATTTCGTTGTGCTGTGTTAATTCCGTTGTGTTGTGACTTGTTTCCATTGTGTTGTGCTAATTTCGTTGTTTTGCGACTTGTTTCCGTTGTGTTGTGGCTAATTTCATTGTGTTGCGACTTGTTACCATTGTGCTGTGCTAATTTCGTTGTGTTGCAGCTTGTTTCAGTTGTGTTGTGCTAATTTTGTTGTGTTGCGACTTGTTTCTATTGTGTTGTGCTAATTTCGTTGTTTTGCGACTTGTTTCCATTGTGTTGTGGCTAATTTCATTGTGTTGCGACTTGTTACCATTGTGCTGTGCTAATTTCATTGTGTTGTGGCTTGTTTTCATTGTATTGTGCTAATTTTGTTTTGTTGCGACTTGTTTCCATTGTGTTGCAGCTTGTTTCCGTTGTGTTGCAAATTGATTGTATTGTGTTGTGCTAATTTTGATGTGTTGCGACTTGTTTCCGTTGTGTTGTGGCTAATTTTGTTGTGTTGCGGCTTTTTTCCGTTGTGTTGTGCTAATTTCATTGTGGTGCGGCATGTTTCTGTTGTGCTAATTTCGTTGTGTTGTGTTAATTTAGTTTTGTTGTGGCTTGTTTCCGTTGTGTTGTGCTAAT
>NW_015505695.1:59188-73676 GCF_001515645.1 Sinocyclocheilus grahami
TCCAGACCGCCCAGTCTCCCTTTTCTGCAGAATGCGATATATCCGCTCAACCAATCACTGTGCACCATTCCATGCACTCTTGCACTCTAGGGCGGCGTTTTGAATACACCCGGCATCCTAGTTTTCCTCATCTATGTGGTACTTTGTGATCAACAAACGAACAAAAAAATTAGGGCTGCACGATAAATCGCATGTGATTGTCATGCGCATCTTGTCAGTAAAGACGGTTCTGTGATCAATAGTAAATCTCCATCACGTGCTTTCAGATGGAGCAGCATTTAATACACAGAGCCGTAGCTCACTGCTATATCGCGTTCATAATCGCAGATGAGTCGCATTCGATTATGAACGCGATATTGCGGAGCATGTCAGTGAAAGTGTTTTTATGTATGCCATTAATGTTTTTGTTACAGCATATAGCACTAGTCAACTAAATGAATGTAACATGGCAAAGATGAATGCACTTTTGGAAGTTGAATGTAAAGGAAATGTCATTTTGGAATTTCTGTGGTTTAATGTGATATTGTTGTTCATGTATGTTCATAATTAAATGTGCTTTTATTGTTGTAATTAATTTATAGCATTAAAAAGATGATCCGTTGAATTATTTTTGGAGCTATGACTGATTGAATGTATTTTTAGTCCAGTGCCTGTATATAAGATTAGTATTGACCAAGTTCAGAGGCTGTCATATGTGGATCAACTTACTATGTTGTGAATTTTCAACAATTTCAATATGAAAAATAACTTTTATATTGATTCAATGGATTTATTGCATTTTGGGGAAAAAAGTATACAATTTTATAATAAATCTTTGAAAATCAAAATCTGGATTTGAATTTTTAATGTTATTATAACCTAAAGATGCTATGTGAAAGTTTGAAACTTCTGTTGTGCTAATTTCGTTGTGTTGTGTTAATTTAGTTTTGTTGTGGCTTGTTTCCGTTGTGTTGTGCTAATTTCATTGTGGTGCGGCGTGTTTCTGTTGTGCTAATTTCGTTGTGTTGTGTTAATTTAGTTTTGTTGTGGCTTGTTTCCGTTGTGTTGTGCTAATTTCATTGTGGTGCGGCGTGTTTCTGTTGTGCTAATTTCGTTGTGTTGTGTTAATTTAGTTTTGTTGTGGCTTGTTTCCGTTGTGTTGTGCTAATTTCATTGTGGTGCGGCGTGTTTCTGTTGTGCTAATTTCGTTGTGTTGTGTTAATTTAGTTTTGTTGTGGCTTGTTTCCGTTGTGTTGTGCTAATTTCATTGTGGTGCGGCGTGTTTCTGTTGTGCTAATTTCGTTGTGTTGTGTTAATTTAGTTTTGTTGTGGCTTGTTTCCGTTGTGTTGTGCTAATTTCATTGTGGTGCGGCGTGTTTCTGTTGTGCTAATTTCGTTGTGTTGTGTTAATTTAGTTTTGTTGTGGCTTGTTTCCGTTGTGTTGTGCTAATTTCATTGTGGTGCGGCGTGTTTCTGTTGTGCTAATTTCGTTGTGTTGTGTTAATTTAGTTTTGTTGTGGCTTGTTTCCGTTGTGTTGTGCTAATTTCATTGTGGTGCGGCGTGTTTCTGTTGTGCTAATTTCGTTGTGTTGTGTTAATTTAGTTTTGTTGTGGCTTGTTTCCGTTGTGTTGTGCTAATTTCATTGTGGTGCGGCGTGTTTCTGTTGTGCTAATTTCGTTGTGTTGTGTTAATTTAGTTTTGTTGTGGCTTGTTTCCGTTGTGTTGTGCTAATTTCATTGTGGTGCGGCGTGTTTCTGTTGTGCTAATTTCGTTGTGTTGTGTTAATTTAGTTTTGTTGTGGCTTGTTTCCGTTGTGTTGTGCTAATTTCATTGTGGTGCGGCGTGTTTCTGTTGTGCTAATTTCGTTGTGTTGTGTTAATTTAGTTTTGTTGTGGCTTGTTTCCGTTGTGTTGTGCTAATTTCATTGTGGTGCGGCGTGTTTCTGTTGTGCTAATTTCGTTGTGTTGTGTTAATTTAGTTTTGTTGTGGCTTGTTTCCGTTGTGTTGTGCTAATTTCATTGTGGTGCGGCGTGTTTCTGTTGTGCTAATTTCGTTGTGTTGTGTTAATTTAGTTTTGTTGTGGCTTGTTTCCGTTGTGTTGTGCTAATTTCATTGTGGTGCGGCGTGTTTCTGTTGTGCTAATTTCGTTGTGTTGTGTTAATTTAGTTTTGTTGTGGCTTGTTTCCGTTGTGTTGTGCTAATTTCATTGTGGTGCGGCGTGTTTCTGTTGTGCTAATTTCGTTGTGTTGTGTTAATTTAGTTTTGTTGTGGCTTGTTTCCGTTGTGTTGTGCTAATTTCATTGTGGTGCGGCGTGTTTCTGTTGTGCTAATTTCGTTGTGTTGTGTTAATTTAGTTTTGTTGTGGCTTGTTTCCGTTGTGTTGTGCTAATTTCATTGTGGTGCGGCGTGTTTCTGTTGTGCTAATTTCGTTGTGTTGTGTTAATTTAGTTTTGTTGTGGCTTGTTTCCGTTGTGTTGTGCTAATTTCATTGTGGTGCGGCGTGTTTCTGTTGTGCTAATTTCGTTGTGTTGTGTTAATTTAGTTTTGTTGTGGCTTGTTTCCGTTGTGTTGTGCTAATTTCATTGTGGTGCGGCGTGTTTCTGTTGTGCTAATTTCGTTGTGTTGTGTTAATTTAGTTTTGTTGTGGCTTGTTTCCGTTGTGTTGTGCTAATTTCATTGTGGTGCGGCGTGTTTCTGTTGTGCTAATTTCGTTGTGTTGTGTTAATTTAGTTTTGTTGTGGCTTGTTTCCGTTGTGTTGTGCTAATTTCATTGTGGTGCGGCGTGTTTCTGTTGTGCTAATTTCGTTGTGTTGTGTTAATTTAGTTTTGTTGTGGCTTGTTTCCGTTGTGTTGTGCTAATTTCATTGTGGTGCGGCGTGTTTCTGTTGTGCTAATTTCGTTGTGTTGTGTTAATTTAGTTTTGTTGTGGCTTGTTTCCGTTGTGTTGTGCTAATTTCATTGTGGTGCGGCGTGTTTCTGTTGTGCTAATTTCGTTGTGTTGTGTTAATTTAGTTTTGTTGTGGCTTGTTTCCGTTGTGTTGTGCTAATTTCATTGTGGTGCGGCGTGTTTCTGTTGTGCTAATTTCGTTGTGTTGTGTTAATTTAGTTTTGTTGTGGCTTGTTTCCGTTGTGTTGTGCTAATTTCATTGTGGTGCGGCGTGTTTCTGTTGTGCTAATTTCGTTGTGTTGTGTTAATTTAGTTTTGTTGTGGCTTGTTTCCGTTGTGTTGTGCTAATTTCATTGTGGTGCGGCGTGTTTCTGTTGTGCTAATTTCGTTGTGTTGTGTTAATTTAGTTTTGTTGTGGCTTGTTTCCGTTGTGTTGTGCTAATTTCATTGTGGTGCGGCGTGTTTCTGTTGTGCTAATTTCGTTGTGTTGTGTTAATTTAGTTTTGTTGTGGCTTGTTTCCGTTGTGTTGTGCTAATTTCATTGTGGTGCGGCGTGTTTCTGTTGTGCTAATTTCGTTGTGTTGTGTTAATTTAGTTTTGTTGTGGCTTGTTTCCGTTGTGTTGTGCTAATTTCATTGTGGTGCGGCGTGTTTCTGTTGTGCTAATTTCGTTGTGTTGTGTTAATTTAGTTTTGTTGTGGCTTGTTTCCGTTGTGTTGTGCTAATTTCATTGTGGTGCGGCGTGTTTCTGTTGTGCTAATTTCGTTGTGTTGTGTTAATTTAGTTTTGTTGTGGCTTGTTTCCGTTGTGTTGTGCTAATTTCATTGTGGTGCGGCGTGTTTCTGTTGTGCTAATTTCGTTGTGTTGTGTTAATTTAGTTTTGTTGTGGCTTGTTTCCGTTGTGTTGTGCTAATTTCATTGTGGTGCGGCGTGTTTCTGTTGTGCTAATTTCGTTGTGTTGTGTTAATTTAGTTTTGTTGTGGCTTGTTTCCGTTGTGTTGTGCTAATTTCATTGTGGTGCGGCGTGTTTCTGTTGTGCTAATTTCGTTGTGTTGTGTTAATTTAGTTTTGTTGTGGCTTGTTTCCGTTGTGTTGTGCTAATTTCATTGTGGTGCGGCGTGTTTCTGTTGTGCTAATTTCGTTGTGTTGTGTTAATTTAGTTTTGTTGTGGCTTGTTTCCGTTGTGTTGTGCTAATTTCATTGTGGTGCGGCGTGTTTCTGTTGTGCTAATTTCGTTGTGTTGTGTTAATTTAGTTTTGTTGTGGCTTGTTTCCGTTGTGTTGTGCTAATTTCATTGTGGTGCGGCGTGTTTCTGTTGTGCTAATTTCGTTGTGTTGTGTTAATTTAGTTTTGTTGTGGCTTGTTTCCGTTGTGTTGTGCTAATTTCATTGTGGTGCGGCGTGTTTCTGTTGTGCTAATTTCGTTGTGTTGTGTTAATTTAGTTTTGTTGTGGCTTGTTTCCGTTGTGTTGTGCTAATTTCATTGTGGTGCGGCGTGTTTCTGTTGTGCTAATTTCGTTGTGTTGTGTTAATTTAGTTTTGTTGTGGCTTGTTTCCGTTGTGTTGTGCTAATTTCATTGTGGTGCGGCGTGTTTCTGTTGTGCTAATTTCGTTGTGTTGTGTTAATTTAGTTTTGTTGTGGCTTGTTTCCGTTGTGTTGTGCTAATTTCATTGTGGTGCGGCGTGTTTCTGTTGTGCTAATTTCGTTGTGTTGTGTTAATTTAGTTTTGTTGTGGCTTGTTTCCGTTGTGTTGTGCTAATTTCATTGTGGTGCGGCGTGTTTCTGTTGTGCTAATTTCGTTGTGTTGTGTTAATTTAGTTTTGTTGTGGCTTGTTTCCGTTGTGTTGTGCTAATTTCATTGTGGTGCGGCGTGTTTCTGTTGTGCTAATTTCGTTGTGTTGTGTTAATTTAGTTTTGTTGTGGCTTGTTTCCGTTGTGTTGTGCTAATTTCATTGTGGTGCGGCGTGTTTCTGTTGTGCTAATTTCGTTGTGTTGTGTTAATTTAGTTTTGTTGTGGCTTGTTTCCGTTGTGTTGTGCTAATTTCATTGTGGTGCGGCGTGTTTCTGTTGTGCTAATTTCGTTGTGTTGTGTTAATTTAGTTTTGTTGTGGCTTGTTTCCGTTGTGTTGTGCTAATTTCATTGTGGTGCGGCGTGTTTCTGTTGTGCTAATTTCGTTGTGTTGTGTTAATTTAGTTTTGTTGTGGCTTGTTTCCGTTGTGTTGTGCTAATTTCATTGTGGTGCGGCGTGTTTCTGTTGTGCTAATTTCGTTGTGTTGTGTTAATTTAGTTTTGTTGTGGCTTGTTTCCGTTGTGTTGTGCTAATTTCATTGTGGTGCGGCGTGTTTCTGTTGTGCTAATTTCGTTGTGTTGTGTTAATTTAGTTTTGTTGTGGCTTGTTTCCGTTGTGTTGTGCTAATTTCATTGTGGTGCGGCGTGTTTCTGTTGTGCTAATTTCGTTGTGTTGTGTTAATTTAGTTTTGTTGTGGCTTGTTTCCGTTGTGTTGTGCTAATTTCATTGTGGTGCGGCGTGTTTCTGTTGTGCTAATTTCGTTGTGTTGTGTTAATTTAGTTTTGTTGTGGCTTGTTTCCGTTGTGTTGTGCTAATTTCATTGTGGTGCGGCGTGTTTCTGTTGTGCTAATTTCGTTGTGTTGTGTTAATTTAGTTTTGTTGTGGCTTGTTTCCGTTGTGTTGTGCTAATTTCATTGTGGTGCGGCGTGTTTCTGTTGTGCTAATTTCGTTGTGTTGTGTTAATTTAGTTTTGTTGTGGCTTGTTTCCGTTGTGTTGTGCTAATTTCATTGTGGTGCGGCGTGTTTCTGTTGTGCTAATTTCGTTGTGTTGTGTTAATTTAGTTTTGTTGTGGCTTGTTTCCGTTGTGTTGTGCTAATTTCATTGTGGTGCGGCGTGTTTCTGTTGTGCTAATTTCGTTGTGTTGTGTTAATTTAGTTTTGTTGTGGCTTGTTTCCGTTGTGTTGTGCTAATTTCATTGTGGTGCGGCGTGTTTCTGTTGTGCTAATTTCGTTGTGTTGTGTTAATTTAGTTTTGTTGTGGCTTGTTTCCGTTGTGTTGTGCTAATTTCATTGTGGTGCGGCGTGTTTCTGTTGTGCTAATTTCGTTGTGTTGTGTTAATTTAGTTTTGTTGTGGCTTGTTTCCGTTGTGTTGTGCTAATTTCATTGTGGTGCGGCGTGTTTCTGTTGTGCTAATTTCGTTGTGTTGTGTTAATTTAGTTTTGTTGTGGCTTGTTTCCGTTGTGTTGTGCTAATTTCATTGTGGTGCGGCGTGTTTCTGTTGTGCTAATTTCGTTGTGTTGTGTTAATTTAGTTTTGTTGTGGCTTGTTTCCGTTGTGTTGTGCTAATTTCATTGTGGTGCGGCGTGTTTCTGTTGTGCTAATTTCGTTGTGTTGTGTTAATTTAGTTTTGTTGTGGCTTGTTTCCGTTGTGTTGTGCTAATTTCATTGTGGTGCGGCGTGTTTCTGTTGTGCTAATTTCGTTGTGTTGTGTTAATTTAGTTTTGTTGTGGCTTGTTTCCGTTGTGTTGTGCTAATTTCATTGTGGTGCGGCGTGTTTCTGTTGTGCTAATTTCGTTGTGTTGTGTTAATTTAGTTTTGTTGTGGCTTGTTTCCGTTGTGTTGTGCTAATTTCATTGTGGTGCGGCGTGTTTCTGTTGTGCTAATTTCGTTGTGTTGTGTTAATTTAGTTTTGTTGTGGCTTGTTTCCGTTGTGTTGTGCTAATTTCATTGTGGTGCGGCGTGTTTCTGTTGTGCTAATTTCGTTGTGTTGTGTTAATTTAGTTTTGTTGTGGCTTGTTTCCGTTGTGTTGTGCTAATTTCATTGTGGTGCGGCGTGTTTCTGTTGTGCTAATTTCGTTGTGTTGTGTTAATTTAGTTTTGTTGTGGCTTGTTTCCGTTGTGTTGTGCTAATTTCATTGTGGTGCGGCGTGTTTCTGTTGTGCTAATTTCGTTGTGTTGTGTTAATTTAGTTTTGTTGTGGCTTGTTTCCGTTGTGTTGTGCTAATTTCATTGTGGTGCGGCGTGTTTCTGTTGTGCTAATTTCGTTGTGTTGTGTTAATTTAGTTTTGTTGTGGCTTGTTTCCGTTGTGTTGTGCTAATTTCATTGTGGTGCGGCGTGTTTCTGTTGTGCTAATTTCGTTGTGTTGTGTTAATTTAGTTTTGTTGTGGCTTGTTTCCGTTGTGTTGTGCTAATTTCATTGTGGTGCGGCGTGTTTCTGTTGTGCTAATTTCGTTGTGTTGTGTTAATTTAGTTTTGTTGTGGCTTGTTTCCGTTGTGTTGTGCTAATTTCATTGTGGTGCGGCGTGTTTCTGTTGTGCTAATTTCGTTGTGTTGTGTTAATTTAGTTTTGTTGTGGCTTGTTTCCGTTGTGTTGTGCTAATTTCATTGTGGTGCGGCGTGTTTCTGTTGTGCTAATTTCGTTGTGTTGTGTTAATTTAGTTTTGTTGTGGCTTGTTTCCGTTGTGTTGTGCTAATTTCATTGTGGTGCGGCGTGTTTCTGTTGTGCTAATTTCGTTGTGTTGTGTTAATTTAGTTTTGTTGTGGCTTGTTTCCGTTGTGTTGTGCTAATTTCATTGTGGTGCGGCGTGTTTCTGTTGTGCTAATTTCGTTGTGTTGTGTTAATTTAGTTTTGTTGTGGCTTGTTTCCGTTGTGTTGTGCTAATTTCATTGTGGTGCGGCGTGTTTCTGTTGTGCTAATTTCGTTGTGTTGTGTTAATTTAGTTTTGTTGTGGCTTGTTTCCGTTGTGTTGTGCTAATTTCATTGTGGTGCGGCGTGTTTCTGTTGTGCTAATTTCGTTGTGTTGTGTTAATTTAGTTTTGTTGTGGCTTGTTTCCGTTGTGTTGTGCTAATTTCATTGTGGTGCGGCGTGTTTCTGTTGTGCTAATTTCGTTGTGTTGTGTTAATTTAGTTTTGTTGTGGCTTGTTTCCGTTGTGTTGTGCTAATTTCATTGTGGTGCGGCGTGTTTCTGTTGTGCTAATTTCGTTGTGTTGTGTTAATTTAGTTTTGTTGTGGCTTGTTTCCGTTGTGTTGTGCTAATTTCATTGTGGTGCGGCGTGTTTCTGTTGTGCTAATTTCGTTGTGTTGTGTTAATTTAGTTTTGTTGTGGCTTGTTTCCGTTGTGTTGTGCTAATTTCATTGTGGTGCGGCGTGTTTCTGTTGTGCTAATTTCGTTGTGTTGTGTTAATTTAGTTTTGTTGTGGCTTGTTTCCGTTGTGTTGTGCTAATTTCATTGTGGTGCGGCGTGTTTCTGTTGTGCTAATTTCGTTGTGTTGTGTTAATTTAGTTTTGTTGTGGCTTGTTTCCGTTGTGTTGTGCTAATTTCATTGTGGTGCGGCGTGTTTCTGTTGTGCTAATTTCGTTGTGTTGTGTTAATTTAGTTTTGTTGTGGCTTGTTTCCGTTGTGTTGTGCTAATTTCATTGTGGTGCGGCGTGTTTCTGTTGTGCTAATTTCGTTGTGTTGTGTTAATTTAGTTTTGTTGTGGCTTGTTTCCGTTGTGTTGTGCTAATTTCATTGTGGTGCGGCGTGTTTCTGTTGTGCTAATTTCGTTGTGTTGTGTTAATTTAGTTTTGTTGTGGCTTGTTTCCGTTGTGTTGTGCTAATTTCATTGTGGTGCGGCGTGTTTCTGTTGTGCTAATTTCGTTGTGTTGTGTTAATTTAGTTTTGTTGTGGCTTGTTTCCGTTGTGTTGTGCTAATTTCATTGTGGTGCGGCGTGTTTCTGTTGTGCTAATTTCGTTGTGTTGTGTTAATTTAGTTTTGTTGTGGCTTGTTTCCGTTGTGTTGTGCTAATTTCATTGTGGTGCGGCGTGTTTCTGTTGTGCTAATTTCGTTGTGTTGTGTTAATTTAGTTTTGTTGTGGCTTGTTTCCGTTGTGTTGTGCTAATTTCATTGTGGTGCGGCGTGTTTCTGTTGTGCTAATTTCGTTGTGTTGTGTTAATTTAGTTTTGTTGTGGCTTGTTTCCGTTGTGTTGTGCTAATTTCATTGTGGTGCGGCGTGTTTCTGTTGTGCTAATTTCGTTGTGTTGTGTTAATTTAGTTTTGTTGTGGCTTGTTTCCGTTGTGTTGTGCTAATTTCATTGTGGTGCGGCGTGTTTCTGTTGTGCTAATTTCGTTGTGTTGTGTTAATTTAGTTTTGTTGTGGCTTGTTTCCGTTGTGTTGTGCTAATTTCATTGTGGTGCGGCGTGTTTCTGTTGTGCTAATTTCGTTGTGTTGTGTTAATTTAGTTTTGTTGTGGCTTGTTTCCGTTGTGTTGTGCTAATTTCATTGTGGTGCGGCGTGTTTCTGTTGTGCTAATTTCGTTGTGTTGTGTTAATTTAGTTTTGTTGTGGCTTGTTTCCGTTGTGTTGTGCTAATTTCATTGTGGTGCGGCGTGTTTCTGTTGTGCTAATTTCGTTGTGTTGTGTTAATTTAGTTTTGTTGTGGCTTGTTTCCGTTGTGTTGTGCTAATTTCATTGTGGTGCGGCGTGTTTCTGTTGTGCTAATTTCGTTGTGTTGTGTTAATTTAGTTTTGTTGTGGCTTGTTTCCGTTGTGTTGTGCTAATTTCATTGTGGTGCGGCGTGTTTCTGTTGTGCTAATTTCGTTGTGTTGTGTTAATTTAGTTTTGTTGTGGCTTGTTTCCGTTGTGTTGTGCTAATTTCATTGTGGTGCGGCGTGTTTCTGTTGTGCTAATTTCGTTGTGTTGTGTTAATTTAGTTTTGTTGTGGCTTGTTTCCGTTGTGTTGTGCTAATTTCATTGTGGTGCGGCGTGTTTCTGTTGTGCTAATTTCGTTGTGTTGTGTTAATTTAGTTTTGTTGTGGCTTGTTTCCGTTGTGTTGTGCTAATTTCATTGTGGTGCGGCGTGTTTCTGTTGTGCTAATTTCGTTGTGTTGTGTTAATTTAGTTTTGTTGTGGCTTGTTTCCGTTGTGTTGTGCTAATTTCATTGTGGTGCGGCGTGTTTCTGTTGTGCTAATTTCGTTGTGTTGTGTTAATTTAGTTTTGTTGTGGCTTGTTTCCGTTGTGTTGTGCTAATTTCATTGTGGTGCGGCGTGTTTCTGTTGTGCTAATTTCGTTGTGTTGTGTTAATTTAGTTTTGTTGTGGCTTGTTTCCGTTGTGTTGTGCTAATTTCATTGTGGTGCGGCGTGTTTCTGTTGTGCTAATTTCGTTGTGTTGTGTTAATTTAGTTTTGTTGTGGCTTGTTTCCGTTGTGTTGTGCTAATTTCATTGTGGTGCGGCGTGTTTCTGTTGTGCTAATTTCGTTGTGTTGTGTTAATTTAGTTTTGTTGTGGCTTGTTTCCGTTGTGTTGTGCTAATTTCATTGTGGTGCGGCGTGTTTCTGTTGTGCTAATTTCGTTGTGTTGTGTTAATTTAGTTTTGTTGTGGCTTGTTTCCGTTGTGTTGTGCTAATTTCATTGTGGTGCGGCGTGTTTCTGTTGTGCTAATTTCGTTGTGTTGTGTTAATTTAGTTTTGTTGTGGCTTGTTTCCGTTGTGTTGTGCTAATTTCATTGTGGTGCGGCGTGTTTCTGTTGTGCTAATTTCGTTGTGTTGTGTTAATTTAGTTTTGTTGTGGCTTGTTTCCGTTGTGTTGTGCTAATTTCATTGTGGTGCGGCGTGTTTCTGTTGTGCTAATTTCGTTGTGTTGTGTTAATTTAGTTTTGTTGTGGCTTGTTTCCGTTGTGTTGTGCTAATTTCATTGTGGTGCGGCGTGTTTCTGTTGTGCTAATTTCGTTGTGTTGTGTTAATTTAGTTTTGTTGTGGCTTGTTTCCGTTGTGTTGTGCTAATTTCATTGTGGTGCGGCGTGTTTCTGTTGTGCTAATTTCGTTGTGTTGCGGCTTTTTTCCGTTGTGTTGTGCTAATTTTGATGTGTTGCGACTTGTTTCCGTTGTGTTGTGGCTAATTTTGTTGTGTTGCGGCTTTTTTCCGTTGTGTTGTGCTAATTTCATTGTGGTGCGGCATGTTTCTGTTGTGCTAATTTCGTTGTGTTGTGTTAATTTAGTTTTGTTGTGGCTTGTTTCCGTTGTGTTGTGCTAATTTCATTGTGGTGCGGCATGTTTCTGTTGTGCTAATTTCGTTGTGTTGTGTTAATTTAGTTTTGTTGTGGCTTGTTTCCGTTGTGTTGTGCTAATTTCATTGTGGTGCGGCATGTTTCTGTTGTGCTAATTTCGTTGTGTTGTGTTAATTTAGTTTTGTTGTGGCTTGTTTCCGTTGTGTTGTGCTAATTTCATTGTGGTGCGGCATGTTTCTGTTGTGCTAATTTCGTTGTGTTGTGTTAATTTAGTTTTGTTGTGGCTTGTTTCCGTTGTGTTGTGCTAATATTGTTGTGTTGCTGCGTGCCTGCTCCGCTAAAATCTGGTCGGTATTGAAAAGTCCTTTTTTTTTAAGCAAAATGTGATATCCGCCAAGTTATTCTGTCATGTTTTCAGATTTTTTTCCAGACCGCCACAAACGCCAGTCTCCCTTTTCTGCAGAATGCGATATATCCGCTCAACCAATCACTGTGCACCATTCCATGCACTCTAGACAGTAATGGCGGCGTTTTGAATACACCCGGCATCCTAGTTTTCCTCATCTATGTGGTACTTTGTGATCAACAAACGAACAAAAAAATTAGGGCTGCACGATAAATCGCATGTGATTGTCATGCGCATCTTGTCAGTAAAGACGGTTCTGTGATCAATAGTAAATCTCCATCACGTGCTTTCAGATGGAGCGGCATTTAATACACAGAGCCGTAGCTCACTGCTATATCGCGTTCATAATCGCAGATGAGTCACATTCGATTATGAACGCGATATTGCGGAGCATGTCAGTGAAAGTGTTTTTATGTATGCCATTAATGTTTTTGTTACAGCATATAGCACTAGTCAACTAAATGAATGTAACATGGCAAAGATGAATGCACTTTTGGAAGTTGAATGTAAAGGAAATGTCATTTTGGAATTTCTGTGGTTTAATGTGATATTGTTGTTCATGTATGTTCATAATTAAATGTGCTTTTATTGTTGTAATTAATTTATAGCATTAAAAAGATGATCCGTTGAATTATTTTTGGAGCTATGACTGATTGAATGTATTTTTAGTCCAGTGCCTGTATATAAGATTAGTATTGACCAAGTTCAGAGGCTGTCATATGTGAATCAACTTACTATGTTGTGAATTTTCAACAATTTCAATATGAAAAATAACTTTTATATTGATTCAATGGATTTATTGCATTTTGGGGAAAAAAGTATACAATTTTATAATAAATCTTTGAAAATCAAAATCTGGATTTGAAGACAGTAATGGCGGCGCTTTGAATACACCCGGCATCCTAGTTTTCCTCATCTACTTTGTACTTTGTGATCAACAAACAAACTTAGGGCTGCACGATAAATCGCATGTGATTGTCATGCGCATCTTGTCAGTAAAGACGGTTCTGTGATCAATAGTAAATCTCCATCACGTGCTTTCAGATGGAGCGGCATTTAATACACAGAGCCGTAGCTCACTGCTATATCGCGTTCATAATCGCAGATGAGTCACATTCGATTATGAACGCGATATTGCGGAGCATGTCAGTGAAAGTGTTTTTATGTATGCCATTAATGTTTTTGTTACAGCATATAGCACTAGTCAACTAAATGAATGTAACATGGCAAAGATGAATGCACTTTTGGAAGTTGAATGTAAAGGAAATGTCATTTTGGAATTTCTGTGGTTTAATGTGATATTGTTGTTCATGTATGTTCATAATTAAATGTGCTTTTATTGTTGTAATTAATTTATAGCATTAAAAAGATGATCCGTTGAATTATTTTTGGAGCTATGACTGATTGAATGTATTTTTAGTCCAGTGCCTGTATATAAGATTAGTATTGACCATTTTTTACTCAAATTAATCCAAATGGATTTATAGCGTTTTGGAAGCAAACTCCTCATATATATATATTTATTTTTTATTTTTTTATTTTTTTATTCCAGAAACTGCTAGATAACAACTGGTAGATGGCAACGCTGAAATTTCATGTTTATTTTTTTGTTTTAGTTTTTAATAAAAAATCAGTTATACTCCAAATGTTATTATAGGTGACATGTAAGTACAGAAGAAAAGCTAATGGTCAGCCATTTGTCAAAACACAGAATCTATAACTAATTTATCCGGTTGTCATTCTGTGAACAGGTTCATGTTTCACAGCTCATCAGTGCTGTTTCCTTTTCAGTAAAGATATGTTTTTTTTTCTGATGCAATGTTAGGAAATCTGATCCAGGCAACAAAGAATGACTCATAGCCTATATGTTTCTTTGGCTTCTTCTGGTTTACTGTATATTTTCTGGTATAGGTATATTCTGCATGGTATCAGCTCATTTGCATTACCTGCAGACAGGTTTGGGTGCTGGTCCCAGTCCAGACGGGTTGCAGTCCTGGAAGGTGGCGTGACAGAGCAGTGATCTGGCAGCGGGCCTGCAGAATGAGCTCACCCCGTCCAGCTCCCCCCACGCGCTCTGGGCCAGGTACTCCTGAGCATCCTCCGGGTTTGGAAGAGAATAGTTAAAAAACACCAGCACGTCCCGACGGAGCTCGTTCCGACACACGTCGCCTCTGTATGTGCTGCAGTAGCCTGCGCTGCCTTTGTACAGTCTAAATCAGATAAGACATCACAATGCAACATTAAACACATACTGTGTGGTTTCTGCGTGTTCTGTGTGGTTTTTATCAGGTGGCTATATGGTTGCAAAGGCATTCTGGATGGCTTCTTTACGCATGTTCTGGGTGCCGTTTAATGGTCCAAATAATAACTCTTTTAAAAGGAAGTGCGCTTAATTGTAATGAATGTGTACTTGTAGTGTAATTCAGTGTTATTTTAGTATAATTTATATACTAGCATAGACACTCATGTATTTAAGCCCTGTGTTTCCTTTGTTTCACTGCCAGGTATTGTTTAGGTTTAGTGTGTTCCAGTTTCCAGCGATATCTCCTACAGTAGTGTATCCTCCATGTTTGAATAAAATAGTGTTTTGCTAAGTGTTTTGATTGTGTTACACATAGTTTCTGTAGGAAACTACATAAAGGTGTTTCTGACCTTTTTTTATCACTTTTTATGTGTTTTATAGTTTTTATAAACTTTTAGTATGTTTTTTATTTATTTTTATTTTGCTTGAGTTGTTCTAGTGCTTCAACTTAAACTTTAGATTTAATAAACAATATTATCAGAGTTAATAAATATTATTTATTTATTTATTCCATGGTCTGTCTGAATACTGGATTTTGATTGGCTGGCAGGTGTGCATTAAAACCGTTTTAAATCACCAAGTCAGTTTAATCACTGTTCCATATCAATGTGCTGCTTTAATTGATGCACACAAACACACATGAACACACATCACTTGCACACACAAACACAGCGAGAGAGAGCGGTCGGAGATCGCAGATTGTGCTGCGCTTCGCGTCGGGTGTTTCTTGGCCTCCACATTGTGCATGTAAAATCCTTTAATGCACGGTAAACCGTTGATTATCCCTTACATAAATATAAACCATTTTTTAATAATCTTTTGTCATGCTTTAAAGAAGTGCACTTATTTATATATAAAGTAAATCACATGTACAGTTATTATAATTGTAATTGTAATTATAATATGATATTTAAA
>NW_015505695.1:73787-78853 GCF_001515645.1 Sinocyclocheilus grahami
TATAGCACTAGTCAACTAAATGAATGTAACATGGCAAAGATGAATGCACTTTTGGAAGTTGAATGTAAAGGAAATGTCATTTTGGAATTTCTGTGGTTTAATGTGATATTGTTGTTCATGTATGTTCATAATTAAATGTGCTTTTATTGTTGTAATTAATTTATAGCATTAAAAAGATGATCCGTTGAATTATTTTTGGAGCTATGACTGATTGAATGTATTTTTAGTCCAGTGCCTGTATATAAGATTAGTATTGACCAAGTTCAGAGGCTGTCATATGTGAATCAACTTACTATGTTGTGAATTTTCAACAATTTCAATATGAAAAATAACTTTTATATTGATTCAATGGATTTATTGCATTTTGGGGAAAAAAGTATACAATTTTATAATAAATCTTTGAAAATCAAAATCTGGATTTGAATTTTTAATGTTATTATAACCTAAAGATGCTATGTGAAAGTTTGAAACAGAAACTAGTGGTTTTCATCTTGCCACTTTCTTGGTAAAGAAAAAATGTTTTTACTCAAATTAATCCAAATGGATTTATAGCGTTTTGGAAGCAAACTCTTCATATATATATATTTATTTTTTATTTTTTTATTTTTTTATTCCAGAAACTGCTAGATAACAACTGGTAGATGGCAACGCTGAAATTTCATGTTTATTTTTTTGTTTTAGTTTTTAATAAAAAATCAGTTATACTCCAAATGTTATTATAGGTGACATGTAAGTACAGAAGAAAAGCTAATGGTCAGCCATTTGTCAAAACACAGAATCTATAACTAATTTATCCGGTTGTCATTCTGTGAACAGGTTCATGTTTCACAGCTCATCAGTGCTGTTTCCTTTTCAGTAAAGATATGTTTTTTTTCTGATGCAATGTTAGGAAATCTGATCCAGGCAACAAAGAATGACTCATAGCCTATATGTTTCTTTGGCTTCTTCTGGTTTACTGTATATTTTCTGGTATAGGTATATTCTGCATGGTATCAGCTCATTTGCATTACCTGCAGACAGGTTTGGGTGCTGGTCCCAGTCCAGACGGGTTGCAGTCCTGGAAGGTGGCGTGACAGAGCAGTGATCTGGCAGCGGGCCTGCAGAATGAGCTCACCCCGTCCAGCTCCCCCCACGCGCTCTGGGCCAGGTACTCCTGAGCATCCTCCGGGTTTGGAAGAGAATAGTTAAAAAACACCAGCACGTCCCGACGGAGCTCGTTCCGACACACGTCGCCTCTGTATGTGCTGCAGTAGCCTGCGCTGCCTTTGTACAGTCTAAATCAGATAAGACATCACAATGCAACATTAAACACATACTGTGTGGTTTCTGCGTGTTCTGTGTGGTTTTTATCAGGTGGCTATATGGTTGCAAAGGCATTCTGGATGGCTTCTTTACGCATGTTCTGGGTGCCGTTTAATGGTCCAAATAATAACTCTTTTAAAAGGAAGTGCGCTTAATTGTAATGAATGTGTACTTGTAGTGTAATTCAGTGTTATTTTAGTATAATTTATATACTAGCATAGACACTCATGTATTTAAGCCCTGTGTTTCCTTTGTTTCACTGCCAGGTATTGTTTAAGTTTAGTGTGTTCCAGTTTCCAGCGATATCTCCTACAGTAGTGTATCCTCCATGTTTGAATAAAATAGTGTTTTGCTAAGTGTTTTGATTGTGTTACACATAGTTTCTGTAGGAAACTACATAAATGTGTTTCTGACCTTTTTTATCACTTTTTATGTGTTTTATAGTTTTTATAAACTTTTAGTATGTTTTTTATTTATTTTTATTTTGCTTGAGTTGTTCTAGTGCTTCAACTTAAACTTTAGATTTAATAAACAATATTATCAGAGTTAATAAATATTATTTATTTATTTATTCCATGGTCTGTCTGAATACTGGATTTTGATTGGCTGGCAGGTGTGCATTAAAACCGTTTTAAATCACCAAGTCAGTTTAATCACTGTTCCATATCAATGTGCTGCTTTAATTGATGCACACAAACACACATGAACACACATCACTTGCACACACAAACACAGCGAGAGAGAGCGGTCGGAGATCGCAGATTGTGCTGCGCTTCGCGTCGGGTGTTTCTTGGCCTCCACATTGTGCATGTAAAATCCTTTAATGCACGGTAAACCGTTGATTATCCCTTACATAAATATAAACCATTTTTTAATAATCTTTTGTCATGCTTTAAAGAAGTGCACTTATTTATATATAAAGTAAATCACATGTACAGTTATTATAATTGTAATTGTAATTATAATATGATATTTAAACTTAATATATTTAAATGTATTTAATTGCAACTTAATCCTTAGAGATGTGCAATTACAAATATATTTAAATACTAAGTATTCCATAAAAAACATGGAATTAGGTGTCCGAAAACTTTACATTTAGTTCACACTTAAGTATATTATTTTGAAATATATTATTACCATCTTAAAGCTTGCTAAAGTAAAAAGAGCACATTTAAATACATTGGCTCCAATATATGACTTGGCTCCCTCCTTCAATTTACATTTTTTACTCATTTAATTGTATGTCAGGTAAAACTCTTAAGTCTGATGGTTTTGAAACGTAACAGCTCTCCTCTCCTCAGAAATAATAACAAACTGTGTTTATGAAATCTTGTGTGTAATTTGTCAAAGAGTAACTTTGCCCTCCATCATTGACTTCTACTAAACAGAATGGTTCAGTCATATAAAGATGTCCCTCATGACTGTCTCATGACTGCGTGCTGACTCATGTACACACTGCACAACTGACAGGAATAAAGTGCAGTTCTCACAATTACTTCATTCTGTGTAACTTCGCTTTAATTGCATCCAGATGATGAATCTGAACAGTCGGATAATAGCTCGGTTTATTTAAGTTCATGTGTAACTTAGACCATATGGCACGTCTGGTTTGACGGCGGGAGTGTACTGCATTGTCCAGCACATGTGTATGTTTGCATTTATCATTTCAATCAACAGAGACGCACTGACTCAATTTGAAGTGGCTCTTTCCAGTAAAACAGCTCCACTCAGTGTAAACGCACGCTCTTCATGAGCAGTCAGCTTGAGTCATGCAATTCACTTTGAGATTTGAAGTTCTTAACAGATTTTGTGAGATTTACCCTTGGCAAAACTGTATAGAGAAAAGACGACCACAAGCTCATACTGCATATTAAAGTACCACTTAATAGGATGCAAATTACATTCTTACCTCCATTCTATGGGAAAGTTACAGGATCCAGAGTCCACCACCAGAAACAGACCCAAGAAGAGAGAAGAGCACAAACAATATCTGCTTAATGTCAGAGAGCAACACGTCCATGCTGCAGGCCTGAGCATGCTTCTGTGAAGCAGTGTTTGTGTGAATGAGACGAGGACACACACAGAGCACGGGGGTCTTTCTACAGATACAGCAGGTGTGAAGTTTAACGGCCCTCTTGATTTTAATGTGACAGGCCTCAAGAACCTACTTCACAGAAGCAAACAGTTTACGGACTTGAGGTCTTTCTTTTTAGATACCATTTCCATAAGAAACAAATAACAATCAATATATTTCAGAATAGTGATTTGCCAATAAGTCTGCGGTATACCAGAGAGCCATGTAATTGGTACTTGTTGGTAATTTTTTTGGTAATTTTTGGAAACAAAAAGCTCAACACAGGCATATATTATTCAGTTAATTCAATAATTCAGTGCCGTATTGCCTAATCCTATTGTACACATTCTCTACATGGCTCAAGTGGCACAAGACGGCTTTTGGGGCATGTTTGTGCAAGGATGCGTTTCGGGGCTTGGAGGAGGCAAAAGAACAGCTATGCAAACACAGGGGAAGCTGAGTGAAATACTGGCAGCAGAAACACAGCTGCTGAAACTTCAAGAGCAGTCACTTTATATTTACACAGAGCACCCAGAGAAGCATATGGCTGAAACAGTGGGTCACAGCGGGGGTGTGTTTACAAGACTTGTTTCATGGGCCTTTATTAACAGAAGCATTTCAAATTGATTTTGCTAAAACATTATGACTGCTGACATCACAGCCAGAAAATAATATACTGTGTGATCTAGTACTATGACATTTATCAAAGCAGTATAAAACATATATAATGGTATTTTAAAGGTACACTACTGTTTAGAAATTTGGGTATTTCACCATTTATTTGATCAAAATATTAAAAAAAATTGTAAACTGTAATATTGTGAAATATTACTGCAATTTTTTTCATTATTACAGAATAAAAGTAATAATTTCTCTCTCAATCAATCAGTCAATAAAATAACTTACTGACCCCAAACCTTTGAACGGTAGTGTACACAAGGGCACTTTAAATACCATAGTATTATGATTAATGTTGTTTCCAAATTAGCATGGTACTTTTTTGTGCAGTTAATCACATACACTGGTGTGAAAAAGTGTTGGCCGCCTTCCTGATTTCTTTTGTATGTTTGTCACACTTTAATGATTCAGATCATCAAACAAATGTAAATATTAGTAAAAGATAACACAAGTGAACACAACATGCAGTTTTTAAATGAAGGTTTTTATTATTAAGGGAAAACAAAATCCAAAACTACATGGCCCTGTGTGAAAAAGTGTTTGCCCCCTAAACCTAATAACTGGTTGGGCCACCCTTAGCAGCAACAACTGCAATCAAGTGTTTGCGATAACTTGCAATGAGTCTGTTACAGCGCTGTGGAGGACCACTCATCTATGCAGAATTGTTGTAATTCAGCCACATTGGAGGGTTTTCGAGCATGAACCGCTTTTTTAAGGTCATGCCACAGCATCTCAATAGGATTCAGGTCAGGACATTGACTAGGCCACTCCAAAGTCTTCATTTTGTTTTTCTTCAGCCGTTCAGAGGTGGACTTGCTGGTGTGTTTTGGATCATTGTCCCGCTGCAGAACCCAAGTTCGCTTCAGCTTGAGGTCACGAACAGATGGCCAGACATTTTCCTTCAGGATTTTTTGGTAAACCGCAGAATTCATGGTTCCATTTATCACAGCAAGTCTTCCAGGTCCTGAAGCAGCAAAACAACCCCAGACCATCACACTACCACCACCAT
>NW_015505695.1:79872-87972 GCF_001515645.1 Sinocyclocheilus grahami
CTCACTGTGGTTTGCTGGAGTCCCAAAGCTTTAGAAATGGCTTTATAACCTTTTCCAGACTGATAGATCTCAATTACTTTCTTTCTCATTTATTTCTGAATTTCTTTGGATCTCGGCATGATGTCTAGCTTTTGAGGATATTTTGGTCTACTTCACTTTGTCAGGCAGGTCCTATTTAAGACATTAAATATTGCGAACAGGTGTGGCAGTAATCAGGCCTGGGTGTGGCTAGAAAAATTTAACTCAGGTGGGATAAACGACAGTTTTAACAGGGGGGCAAACACTTCTTCACACAGGACCATGTAGTTTTGGATTTTGTTTTCCCTTAATAATAAAAACCTTCATTTAAAAACTGCATGTTGTGTTCACTTGTGTTATCTTTGACTAATATTTAAATTTGTTTGATGATCTGAATCTGACACACATGCAAAAAAATAAGAAATCAGGAAGGGGGCCAACACTTTTTCACACCACTGTATATAAAATACTGTTCCCTTTCAGTCGGTCACTCCGAGTCACGTCGGTGAGCGACGAATTGGGATCTCGCTTAGAGAGACCAATACACTTCGAGTGTAAATTAAAAGAAACAATGCACATTGGCATGCGATGATTGCATCCAGCTGCCACTGATCACAGTGTGCGCATAAAAAGACAGCTGGTGCAATGCATACCAGCTTTTCGCTTCCGAGCCAAGCGACAATATCGCTCTGCTCCTACCAAACTGCTTTTTGTGTGACGAGTTTAGCGCTCTCGGGAGCTTTTTGTGTTGGTGGACGGCGCTTCAGTGGTGGTCGTTCCTGTGTCAAGTGGGTTGCGCACTTAGGGTTGCACTACCCACTGTCGTGCTGCAAACGGCCGTTTCCCCTGTGCGTCTCAGCACGTAAAAGAGCATTTCCCTAAAATTTCAAATTTTCCCAATTTCTCTAAAAGAGTACAATAGGGGGACACGTACAATGGGCACGCAGTGTCGGGGGTATGGACGTGCCCCCAACTGCACTGGCATGTCAATTGCCAAGAGTTGTTAGCAGTGCACCTTGCCTTGAACCGTCTCAAAGGGTACTTACGAGGCAATCCCGTGCTGGTCCGAACGGACAACACGGCGACTGTTGCATACATCAACCAACAAGGTAGTCTGCGCTCCCGTCGCATGTCGCAACTCACCCGCCCGCCATCTCCTCTTTTGGAGTCAGAAGGTTCTGAGGTCACTTCGTGCCATTCACATTCTGGGTCTGCTCAACCATACGGCTAACGAGCTGTCACGAGCTACACTCCCGGGAGAATGGAGACTCCATCCCCAGTCGGTCCAGCTGTTTTGGAGCTGCTCAGGTAGACGGCAAACAGCCTCTTTTTTTTGCGGCAAACAGCCTCTCCTGAAACCTCTCACTGCCCGTTGTTCTGGACGGGTACCCCAAGAGGTAGGTGACACCATCACTTCGGCGAGAGCACCGTCTATGAGACACACTTACGCCTTGAAGTGGAACCTGTTCGTCAAGTGGTATTCTTCTCATTGGGAAGACCCCCGGATATGCCCGATCGGGGTCGTGCTTTCCTTTTTTGCAGCAAGGGTTGGAGCAAAGGCTGTCTCGCTCCACCCTTAAAGTCTATGTCGCTGCGATTGCTGCTAACCATGGCCCCGTGGAAGGGAAGTCGGTAGGGAAGCATGATCTGGTCATCGGTTTCCTTAGGGGGGCGAGAACGTTAAATCCTCCCCGACCCTCCTCTATACCCTCTTGGGACCTGTCTCTAGTGCTCAAAGCAGTACAGCAGGGCCCATTTGAGCCTTTGCAGTCAGTCGAGCTAAAGTTTCTTTCAATGAAAACTCTGCTCCTGCTTGCACTAGCCTCCATCAAGAGGGTAGGGGACCTGCACGCATTTTCGGTCAACGATTCGTGCATAGAGCTTGGGCCGGCTGACTCCCAGGTAATCCTGAGGCCCCGGCCCCGGCCCCGGCCCCGGCCCCGGCCCCGGCCCCGGCCCCGGCCCCGGCCCCGGCCCCGGCCCCGGCCCCGGCCCCGGCCCCGGCCCCGGCCCCGGCCCCGGCCCCGGCCCCGGCCCCGGCCCCGAGCCCCGCCACTCACGTCCGGTGCTGAATCTCTGATTATACAACCACACAGTGCCAGGGTGAAATCTGGGTGGAGGGTTGCTGCTACAGCCGATACCAGTATCGACATACTTCGCGTTAATATTGCTGAATGTTTTTGGAGCAGGATCAATCGGGCTGATGGGGAAATTTGGGGTGAGATTGGAATTAGAGTCCTTCAGATTGGATGGGTTCAGGCTTTCTATTGTTGTACTGTTATTGGACTCGAGAGGGAGGGTGGTGTTATTGAGAGTCGGTGAAAGCAAGGCTCCGGACAGATATGCGGTGTCGTTCGCGTTCTGAAGGGGAATAGGAATCAATCCAACGAAGCCGGTTTGAACTCCAACATCTCGCGTTAAAGGCCTTTTATTTTCTACACACTCCGCGCTCTCATCCAAAGCCTGTTGCAGCTGCTTTTCCAATACTTTATTCCTGCGTTCCAGCTCGTGTACTTTGGCTAAAAAGCAGCGGAAGCGCAAATTCAGAGTCTTGAGGACGCTGATGTTGGACCCCAGGTCGTTACGCAGGGCCGCGGCGGCAGGAGGAGGTGGAGACACCCGGTGGAGATAGTTACCCAGGTGCAGATATGGTGTTCCCGGAGGGGGTAAAGCTCCTAGGTCCAACCCACCTTGCCCGATGCCACTCGTGTGTTCGCTTAAGAAAAGGCCCGCTGGATCGGTCCAGTGGCCCGAAGACGCGGAGTCCGCGAAGCCCGTCACCTGGTTCTGCTGGAACGGATACACGTTCTCCCCCAATACAGGATTCATTCTGGAGTAGGAAAATCTGAAATGCTCAAAGTCCGGCATGAACACTGATTTAACTGCGTGTCTTTGAAGCCGATCCTCTGAAGTGAATAAACTGAAGGAACACTTGTCCGATTAAGTGGGACCAAATGAATGAATCCGATCAAAACGCAAGCCTTTGATTATGACTATGACAGTCTATAATGTTACGCGTATTTGCATGTCATTTGTTATAACAGTACCTTACCAGACGTTGTTTATTATCTTAGAGGAGATTAAACGCGTCTTCGTAGCGGAACGGCCAAGCTCCGGCTCCAGAGCAGAAATAAACATGAAAGAACTGCGGCTCCTTCATACCGTGATCGGTTAGTAGAAGCGCCTCACTCTTGCGCAGCGTGACACTTTGTTTATTTTAGCACAATTCAACGTGTTTAGTTTAATCGATGCTACGCAATAACACATTTAACGCCAGGGATTGTGTTAGATTATATTTTATTGTGCAATATTTAAGATCAGCATTTTGAATGTGCGTTTGTGTTTCTGGGATTTACGGTAGTCAAGGTGTACCTTTACGTCACTGGATGTAATTTGGCGACAGCACCATACAAATACATACACACAGATACAAATCGCGACTGAGCGTAAACAATCTGTAACAATATAATTTTTTCGACGTTTTATTGGTTTTGTACATCATCAAGATCAAATACCATGACTATACATCTAAATAAGAATATTAAAGGAGTTGCAGGTTTTTACAGGTAGACAGAGCAGTGTTCAATTTCCTTTTAAAAAATATTTGTTTTGGCGGAAAATTTCCATTTATGAGAATAACATTTAGATAAAATAGCAAAACATTTACATATATATATATATATATTATCTTTTTTATTTGATTTTTTCCCCATGCATACAGGTTTTTTCATCTGTAGACACCTTTGGCCCTGCGGCCCTGTGGAAAAGATTAATACATTTAGTAACTATTTTAAATCTATTTCAAAAAAATTGTTCCACCAAAATGCTATTTCCACAAAATATTAAGTATTGCATCTGGCAGTATTCTGTTGGTCAGATTAAAGGTGTATGGATTGGAATAAGATTTTGTCAGTTATTTTATGTACCACAAAAAACGGACACAATTACATAGTATTTCACATATTTTTCTATTTGCATAATATTCACAATTTTTGTACAGTTTGTGATTTGAAATGACACACAATAAAAATACTCTGCTCACAAATTCCATTACCTTGATTTTTCAAGGTCATATGTCTCATATTTTATCTTAATTGTGCTTTCTTGACACTTTTGTCTTCTTAGTAACAAAGTACACTAATGTTTGAGAGGAAAGGTACTTTTATTATGGATTTTCATAGTTTAAAACGGAAACTCTGGGTTTGTGACAAAGGTAAAGCTATGAAATCTCATTTTAATCAATGTTTAAAAAAGTTATAATTTGACAACAGAATATATCCAAAGCCCAGTTATTAGTATCTATACAGTAAAGCTTTATCCATACAGCACAGTAAACACTGTTTACAAAGTGCTTTACAGCTGAATGGTAGAACAAGCAGGACTCAGATAAATGCAAACAGAGGACTTCATTGTGTGACACTGCAAGCTCCCCTTCATTATCATATGCATCTTTAACATGACATCACAGTGCTTTTTTACCATTGAAAAACTATTATTCACAAAAAAGAAATCACATTAATAATTTGTCCAACTAAGTCAAAGGGCCTTTAAATATGAAAGCACATGCAATACATGTCTTTTTCTATTTATTGGGGGCACAGTTTACAGGTGGATCGGCCCATTGGGAATTCTCTGTGCTCCAGATTGTCAATCTGCTACTGCCTTCATGGAGCGACAGCTGGTTTCCTTATCTTCTTAACCTCCTCACACTCATCTAATTAGTGAAGAAAGGGGTCAGTTGGTAAATAAAAGAGCATTATGACAAACAAGTTGCCAAAAGCCATATTTTTGCTGTTAGGACAAAACAAAAGAATGAAGTTATTGTCTTCTGTGTGCTCTATGATAGAAGAAACTTTTCTTTTATCATAGAGCACATAGAAGAGAGACTGTCCACAGTGACTCATCACTAGTTCTACACATAATGAGATGCTGTAGAAAGTGAGCTGAGATTATAAGAGGGGAGATGAAGGGATGATTACAGGCTTTTGCAGGTCCACTGGCAGCTCCATGACAGACACATCAGGCACTGAGATGTAAAATACCAAGAAAACCAAGTGTCAGATTATATTTAAGCAAACAACCAGAAGTTGAACATGTATAATCACTATAGTGGAAAGTGAACAGCACTTGCTGAATGTGATCACAAGGCATGTCTGTTGCTTGACTAAGTTTTGAAATATAGCCATATACGTGACACATAAATTAATTTCAGTCACTTCAACATGAGTCACTGGATGTGATATATCTATTTACACTACCGGCAATATAGAGTATATAACAATATTGTGAAATATTATTACAATTTAAAATATGTTTTCAATTTTAAGATATTTAAAATGTAATTTATTCCTGTGATGACAAAGCTAAATTTCAGTCATTACCCCATGTCACTTGATCCATCAGAAATCATTCTGATTTGCTGCTCAATTATTACTATTAATGAAATTAATTTAATTATTAAATTAAATTAAATTATAATTAGTGTTCAATTATTAATAATGGTTTTTCAGTGCTGAAAACAAATTTTGCTGCTTAATATTTTGTGCAAACCATGATATATATTTTTTCATGATTCTTTGATTAACAGAAATTTTAATGAACAGCATTTATTTGAAGAAATCTTATGTCTAAATGTCTTTAATGCTACTTTTGATCAATTTAATGCATCCTTGCTGAATAAAACTCATGCATCACACATATGAATGGCAAAAAATACTAAGTAGCACAACTGTTTTTATCATTGAAAATAATAAATGTTTCTTGAGCACCAAATCAGCATATTAGATTCAGCTTTGCCATCACATGGAATCAATTGCATTGTATAATTTATTAAAACAGAAATTTTAATTGGTAATAATATGTCACAATTTTAGTTTGACTGTATTTTTGATCAAATAAATGTAGCCTTGGTGAGATTTCTATCAAAACATTAAAAAGTCTGAATTATTCCAAGTTATTCATTTTGACCAGTAGTCTGTCTGCCTATATAAATGAGTCATAAACATTCCTCTGAGGAAAGTTCTTCCATTCAATTGTACTGCTTCCATTTACACAGTCTTTGTTATAAGTGCCCATACACTCACTGAGGTCTGAGATGACTTTGCCCAAAGCCTTGGCAGTCCCCATGGAGGCTAGAATGATGTTCTGCCTGGCATCTTGCTCATCTGCACAGCTCAATAAATGAGAAATGCACAGTCCAGCACACCTAGATCAATGTGTCTAATCCATGCAGCAAGCAAACGTTTTTAAAGACTATAGAAGTGCATAACTACCTGTGTACAGACAGAAATCATTTAATTCATTTATTTCTAATTTAAGTGATGCGGTTGTCAGTACACCCAAACTTCAAAGTTTGCAGTTAATAATAACGCAATTCCCTTGAGTGTCACTAGAAGGCAGTAAGAACTAATGATGCTGATAGGCAGCCATAACCCCTATGTGTACAGTATGTTAGTGAAGGTGCATTCTAGCTGTTCATGCTGCCTTTTTTTCCCCAAATGTAGGAATATATTTATATAATATATAATTTCCAACAGTATGCGCTATTGAAAAGATTTACAATAAAGTCTATGGAGGCACTTTAGCAGCATCAGGACCATAAAGAGCTTAGGGCAGCATCGCTGCAGCACTGCACAAAGTGGATCTCTTATAAGTGATAGAGTGCTTCCAGCGGCTTGTATGAGAGCTGCAATGCAGTATCACACTGTTGCGGACTTAACATTACTGTGCAATGCCTTTATAGATATTTCAGAGCCTATGCCATTTTATACACTACAGTTTAAATTATTTTTTTTGGCAAAGAAAGCGCTACTTTTATTCCACATGGGTGTATTAAATTGATCAAAAATATGTATAATGTTGCAAAAGATTTCTATTTGAAATAGTTTTTTGACTCATGAATCATTCTTTAAGAACTTTTTCCACAAAATTTTAGGCAGCACAATTGTTTTCAACATTGACAAAAATAACAAACATTTCTTGAGCATCAAAAAGTAATGGCCGCTGAAAATTCAGCTTTACTATCACAGGAATGACATTTAAAAATAGAAAAGAGTTATTTTAAAACATAACATTTCACATAATGATTTTAATGTATTTTTGATCAAACATGCAGACTTGGTAAGCAGAAGAGACTTCAAAGACATAAAAATAAATCATAATGACCCCAAGCTTTTGAACGATAATGTAAAACGAAAAAAAAAGTTATATATTTTATATAATATTATATACTAATATGAGTGACCCATACTCGGAATTAGTGCTCTGCATTTATCCCAATCTAAGTGCACACACACAGCAGTGAACACACACACACACCGTGAACACACACACCGGAGCAGTGGGCAGCCATTTTTTTTGCTGCATAACCTTTGGGTTACGAGTCCGACTCTCTAACCATTAGGCCACGACTTCCCCCTAGCATATATATATATATATATAATATATATATATTACATACAAATATATAAATAGTTAATTATAAAGTTTTTCTCCCCACTTTTTCAGCTTATCAAATTAATTTAATTTACTATATTATTTATGAACACTTCAGTATTATTATTTTTAATTCTCAGATGACATGAAATACTTTATGTTCATGACACTTTTCAGACAACAGCATTCAAAAATGCCAGAATGAATTAAATAATGACCAACAGACACAAGGGCACTTTCAGAATCAGGCATTGTTCGTTCAGCGTGGAAGACACCAGACCCAATATCTGACATTAGTACAGTACTCTACAATATCTGGAACAACCAAATCACAAAGCAACATGACAAAGGCAAAAATAAAACATGTGACACAAACCCTTCATCGTACACCAGACAATAGAATCATTCAGAACCGGCAACAAGCACTGTGTAGCACCAGGTTTTGCATTGTCTGACATACCTGTAATTCTTTAATTAAAACAACCAATCCTTAAATGCAAGCTGATATCAACACATTTGATTTCTGACATCTCGCAAAAAGTATCATACTGCTTTAACGACGTCAACACAATGACTGAGAACCATTGTAAGCGATGCTGTGTAATTCACGCAATTAGCCAAACCATACACATCATTACCTTTAATATA
>NW_015505695.1:87987-101916 GCF_001515645.1 Sinocyclocheilus grahami
GTTGTTGTGGGGTCTTTTGTGACCTCTTGGATGAGTCGTCGCTGTGCTCTTGGGGTAATTTTGGTCGGCCGGCCACTCCTGGGAAGGTTCTCCACTGTTCCATGTTTTTGCCATTTGTGAATAATGGCTCTCACTGTGGTTCGCTGGAGTCCCAATGCTTTAGAAATGGCTTTATAACCTTTTCCAGACTGATAGATCTCAATTACTTTCTTTCTCATTTATTTCTGAATTTCTTTGGATCTCGGCATGATGTCTAGCTTTTGAGGATATTTTGGTCTACTTCACTTTGTCAGGCAGGTCCTATTTAAGACATTAAATATTGCGAACAGGTGTGGCAGTAATCAGGCCTGGGTGTGGCTAGAAAAATTTAACTCAGGTGTGATAAACGACAGTTTTAACAGGGGGGCAAACACTTCTTCACACAGGACCATGTAGTTTTGGATTTTGTTTTCCCTTAATAATAAAAACCTTCATTTAAAAACTGCATGTTGTGTTCACTTGTGTTATCTTTGACTAATATTTAAATTTGTTTGATGATCTGAATCTGACACACATGCAAAAAAATAAGAAATCAGGAAGGGGGCCAACACTTTTTCACACCACTGTATATAAAATACTGTTCCCTTTCAGTCGGTCACTCCGAGTCACGTCGGTGAGCGACGAATTGGGATCTCGCTTAGAGAGACCAATACACTTCGAGTGTAAATTAAAAGAAACAATGCACATTGGCATGCGATGATTGCATCCAGCTGCCACTGATCACAGTGTGCGCATAAAAAGACAGCTGGTGCAATGCATACCAGCTTTTCGCTTCCGAGCCAAGCGACAATATCGCTCTGCTCCTACCAAACTGCTTTTTGTGTGACGAGTTTAGCGCTCTCGGGAGCTTTTTGTGTTGGTGGACGGCGCTTCAGTGGTGGTCGTTCCTGTGTCAAGTGGGTTGCGCACTTAGGGTTGCACTACCCACTGTCGTGCTGCAAACGGCCGTTTCCCCTGTGCGTCTCAGCACGTAAAAGAGCATTTCCCTAAAATTTCAAATTTTCCCAATTTCTCTAAAAGAGTACAATAGGGGGACACGTACAATGGGCACGCAGTGTCGGGGGTATGGACGTGCCCCCAACTGCACTGGCATGTCAATTGCCAAGAGTTGTTAGCAGTGCACCTTGCCTTGAACCGTCTCAAAGGGTACTTACGAGGCAATCCCGTGCTGGTCCGAACGGACAACACGGCGACTGTTGCATACATCAACCAACAAGGTAGTCTGCGCTCCCGTCGCATGTCGCAACTCACCCGCCCGCCATCTCCTCTTTTGGAGTCAGAAGGTTCTGAGGTCACTTCGTGCCATTCACATTCTGGGTCTGCTCAACCATACGGCTAACGAGCTGTCACGAGCTACACTCCCGGGAGAATGGAGACTCCATCCCCAGTCGGTCCAGCTGTTTTGGAGCTGCTCAGGTAGACGGCAAACAGCCTCTTTTTTTTGCGGCAAACAGCCTCTCCTGAAACCTCTCACTGCCCGTTGTTCTGGACGGGCACCCCAAGAGGTAGGTGACACCATCACTTCGGCGAGAGCACCGTCTATGAGACACACTTACGCCTTGAAGTGGAACCTGTTCGTCAAGTGGTATTCTTCTCATTGGGAAGACCCCCGGATATGCCCGATCGGGGTCGTGCTTTCCTTTTTTGCAGCAAGGGTTGGAGCAAAGGCTGTCTCGCTCCACCCTTAAAGTCTATGTCGCTGCGATTGCTGCTAACCATGGCCCCGTGGAAGGGAAGTCGGTAGGGAAGCATGATCTGGTCATCGGTTTCCTTAGGGGGGCGAGAACGTTAAATCCTCCCCGACCCTCCTCTATACCCTCTTGGGACCTGTCTCTAGTGCTCAAAGCAGTACAGCAGGGCCCATTTGAGCCTTTGCAGTCAGTCGAGCTAAAGTTTCTTTCAATGAAAACTCTGCTCCTGCTTGCACTAGCCTCCATCAAGAGGGTAGGGGACCTGCACGCATTTTCGGTCAACGATTCGTGCATAGAGCTTGGGCCGGCTGACTCCCAGGTAATCCTGAGGCCCCGGCCCCGGCCCCGGCCTGGCTATGTGCCGAAGGTTCCCACTACTCCCTTCAGGGATCAGGTGGTGAGCCTGCAAGCGCTTCCCCTGGAGGAGGCAGACCCAGCCTTAGCTTTGCTCTGTGCCGTCCGAGCCTTGAGATGCTATGTAGACTGGAAACAAAGGTTTAGGACCTCAGACCAGCTCTTTGTCTGTTACGGAGGCCGGCAATAATGCCGTCTCTAAGCTGAGGATGGCTCACTGGATTGTGGATGCCATCACCCTGGCTTATCAGGCACAGGGTGTGCCCTGCCCGCTCAGGTTGCGAGCTCACTCTACTAGGAGTGTTGCATCCTCCTGGGCTCTGGCTCGTGGCACCTCGCTGACAGATATTTGTAGAGCTGCGGGCTGGGCGACCCCCAACACATTCGCTAGATTCTACAGCCTTCTTGTGGAGCCGGTATCCTCCTGTGTTCTCACCTCAAATGGGTAGAAGCGCTGAGAGGCCCCGGTTTAGTGTCGGCTTGCTTAAACTGCTCCAGAGTGTCCATACTGTAGGCCCTGTTGAGCTCCTCCATCCCCTCGGCCTTTTTATGCTCATGCTGTGATCAGCTGCAGCGGCAATCATCACATGCCAATGTGCAGTGGCTCGTTTAGTTTACACTCGAAGTGGATTGGTCTCTCTAAGCGAGATCCCAATTCGTCGGTCACCGACGTGACGTCTCTGTTCCCTCCTTCAGGGAACGAGTGTTACATACATAACCGAGACGTTTCATATCACTCCTATTCGCAGGTTTTATAACCCATATAACATTTACCATGTTAACTGTACATCCTGCTAAATAGCATAGTAGTTATATTGATTGTTACTTCCACAAAATGGTTGTTTTTATATAATTTTAGCTACTTTTTTACAGTTGAGTATCAAAAACATCAGTAACTATGACATTTTGCTATGGATTTTTAGGGACAAAGCAGCAGACAGTCTAGTGACTCTAGTAGGAATCAATGCTTTCAGCCCGATCTCACGGCAATTCGTACATATTTTACAAGGTGGCTAATTCGTACGAATTCCTACGACCTCACTCGTACAAATTCATATGATTTGTGTTAAATCGTACATATTTTATGAGTTGCACAACCCCGCCCCTAAACCTACCCGTCACTGGTGTCTAGACAAAACGTACAAAATCGTACGAGTGAGGTCGTACAAATTAGCCACCTCGTAAAATACGTATGAATTGGTTGTGAGATAGCGTTGGCGCTTTAGCTCACCTGAGACGGTTATTTTAGCTGTGGCTTTGACGGTGTTGGCTCCTCCGCTGTGCTGGTTAGTAGCCTGACAGGTGTAGAGAGCTGGTTTATGAACCACCACGCGCAGAACAGACACGATGATTTCATCCACCAGCGTCTCCTCTACTGATGCGCCGGAAATCTACACACAACAAACAAATCATATCAGGTACACCCTCACATGCTCTAAACACTGTAATGCCTTTACATTTTAGAAAATGACAATATGTGCAATATAAAAGACACAGGAGATTATATGGGCCATTCTACATAATTGTCCCACAAACAAAAAAAAAAACATTTAAAAAGCATGTAAGTCTTAATATCTTAGATGTTTATTAAGATCATTCTATTATCTATTGAAACCCACAATAATATTTAAAATATCAGTAAGCTTAATATATATAAAATCATAATTTATTGGGAACTTTCACCTGGGAGGTCGCTGTCCCAAACCCTAACCCCTAAATTTCAACTTATGAAAATGATATTGAAATATATATATTTTTTTTCCATTGTTGTTTTTAAAAGTATAATTTTAATTCTTTTAAAAAGTATTTCAAAAATATTCATTTATTTTTTATTTTATTTATAAATTATGAAACTTTATGTAAAAAGAAATGTCCCGCATTTTTCATGTCACTACCGAAACAGTGTATGTTTTAGTCTATTGGCCGAGACTGATTTTAACTACACCCATAAATTTATGATATGGGAATATTTTTTATTTTTTTATACACTTTTTTGGGTTATTTCATAGCATTTAGTTTTTATATGTACACTGTTCAGAACTGTGCTAGCTAACCATGTGCTGATTAGAATCTTTGAGCTAGGTTCAAACGTATCTGAAATTGTCACTACTGAAACATATCATCATTGTTTCGTAGGGAGTAAAGGGGAACACATAATCCTCATATTTGCGGGAAATAACCAAATTTTAGTACAGTTATGCAATTGTTTTTGTATTTTAGTAGGTTTTAGTATGTGAGTTAAAATTCTGTAATGTGATGTGGTCACAACCAAAGCATTAATGTCACTACCGAAAATGTGCTGTCACTACCGAAACATGGGATGTTTTGTCAAAAAATAAAGTATACTGAATTATCAATTATCAAAGATGTTTTAAAATATTTTTTGGTTCAATGTACATTCAAACTAATGAATCCTTAACTTTGAAATCAGTACGATCAACTTTTTGCCTTTTACAAAGAAAAATTGGATTCAAAATACAAATCTCATAAATTACACTTGAAATATTGTTAAAAATGTAATTGTTATTTATTCACCTCTGAAAAAAAAATAATAAAATAGCAAAAATATATATTTACAATCTGGATGTAAGCAAAATCTTAATAGGTCAATATAACCTTCTAATTAAATTAGGATTACTGTGTTTCGGTAGTGACAAATTTAGGGAGAGGACAAATATTCCAAAACTTTCTGAAAATACAATATGAGAATTAACTGCACAATTACTAAAAATGTGTACCTTGGATATTATATGATTTGCATACATACGTTTTTTCTTTTTGTTTGTTTTCGAAAAAGACACTTTTTTCAAGGCGTCTCCAACTCTGACTTTGATATACATTCTTGTATTGAATGATTGTTTGATTGAATGATTGATTGATTGATTGGAATTAATACTTTTATTTAGTGAAGATGCATTAAATTGATCAAAAGTGACAAAAAAAATTTTTTTTAAATGTTACAAAAACTCAAATCATGAAAACCATAGAAATCACAGTTTACACAAAAATATACAGCAGACCAGCATTGATAATAATAATAATAATAATAATAATAATAATAATAATAATACTACATCCAAATCAGCATTTCTGAAGGATCACGTGACACTGAAGACTGGAGTAATTCTGCTGAAAACTCAGCATTGATCACAACGATAAATTACATTATACAGTATATTCACATCAAAAACTGTCATTTTAAATTGTAAAAATGTTTTACATCATTACTGTTTTTACTGTACTTTTGCTCAAATATGTGCATCCTTGGTGAGCAGAAGAGGCTTCTTTCAAGAACATAAAAAATTATAAAACAAAATAATAACAATAATTGTACAGACCTCAAAGGTATTAATGATTATAATAACAATCAAAACAATCGTATGGCAAGTAGCCATGCAATATAACAGCTTTTAGTTATTATTACTGCTGCATTAATACAAATTCAGCTGATGTGCGATCGCAGATGTACATATAAATGGCTCATCTAATCAACTAAATTTAATAAATAAAACATTTATGATATTATCTTTAATAGCACAGAAATTATACGCCCTGCAACTGGAGACTATTTGTATTTGTAGTTCAAAATAGTCACTAGCGATCTCCACTGTACAGTATATGTGCAGAATAGAATAGAAAAGAATAGAAGTGATGGGTCACGTGATTATTTCAACAATTATAACAAATCCCTCTATTTATCGTTTGGATGTGCTAAGACTCCTGCTATTTTGCTAATGTGATTTGCTGAGTTTATGAGATGATCATGAGAGCCTGTAGGAATGTCGATCACGGCTCTATATTTGACAAAGTGCTCATGCAGCTGATTTTAGAAGGCACTTCATCAGGCTAAAGAAAACTAATGAGCTGTGAGTCCTGCCAGAAACACACTCAGACGACTCATTTTATTTAAAGCGTCTAATAACATCTCACGGGTTTCAGGGATGCTTTGGAGGTCAGAGGTCAAAGTTCATCTCTCTATCGTTATCTGTCTGCTCTAATTATTCATCATAATATAAATGCCTTTTATAAACTATTGCTATACATAAGATTATTAGTGAAAAGAGCTCCAAAGGCAAAGGACTTTGATGGTGGAGTGTTTAATGATTTGGTCTTGCAACCCAATGAAATTCTAATGTCTAAATGATAAGTAATGAGAGGATTTCAAACATACGGCCCAGAAATACCAAATAAGGAATACATAGACAAATCATTCAATTAGCACACTGTTGATGAAGGTTTAAGTACAATTAAACCACAACGTAATAATACCATTATTATTATTTTGAAATGTTTTATAGGGTTATTATAGTTAGCTAACTAAAACCATAAAATCAGTTTGTTACTTGTAATAAAATAAATATCAACTGAATTAAATAAAACATAAAAGTATTCATTTATTTGTTTGTTTGTTTGTTTGTGTGTGTGTGTGTGTGTGTGTTTATTTATTTATACAGACAGACAGATAGATTTTTATAATATGTGTCCCACAAATACCAAAAAAGGTAAATAGACAGATTATTATAATAACACATTGTCATCAAAAGTTGAAATACATTAAAGTGAATGTATGTTCTTTGATGATTACAAAAAACCTTTGATGTAAAATATTGTGTTTAAATGCTTGCTAAACATCAACTGAAATGTATTTTTATTTTAACTTGATTTACCAAAATCAAGTGTGTGAATAAGTAAATAAACTAGTGCTGCCAAACGATTAATCGCGATGAATCGCATCCAAAATAAAAGTTATTGTTTACATAATATATGAGTGTGTTCTGTGTATATTTATTATATAAATGCACACACATGCATGTATATATTTAAGAAAGATAAGTTATATTTATATTTTTAAATATATTTATATATAACATAAATTATATGAATATAAATACATACATGTAAATATTTGTATGTGTATGTATTTATATATATATATATACATAATAAAGGTACACAGTACACACTCATACATTATGTAAACAAATTGTTTTATTTTGGATGCGATTAACCGTGATTAATCGCTTGACAGCACTAAATTAAATAAATAAATAAACAAACAAACAAACAAAAATAAATAAATTAATTAATTAATTAATAAAACATGATTGTGTTAAATGTAAATAGTTGAGTGACATTTAGTCTGTCTCTTTTGCTCTGAAGACATATATATGATATTTTACAAACTAAAAAAAAATGAAATAAAATAAAATAAAATCTGGTTTCATTTGTATGTATGTCAACACAATATTTCTAAAATAAATAAATAAATACATCAAAATAAAATGTTTGTGCATAAATGAAAGCACACCTAGTGTATACTAGTGCAACCTAAAACATTCTACAACAAAAAGGTCACCCAAACACAAGAGAAAATATAGCAGTTTGGACATCCAAGGGTTAAATCCTCCTGTATTTAGGACATATACGGCCTCAAGCGGAGAGATCATTCTCTGCTTCACTACTTATTGTTGTTACACATCGTGCCAAAAAAAAGAAGTTTCAACCACAGCCGCTGAGCCGAGCCAATATTTATCTACACATCTACACACACAAAATATTGTATTAAAATATGATTACTGGTATCCAAATGAAAACAGAGAGAGCACAGCTTGTTCAAAAGCCTGAGAAATCCGAATCTTGGATTTAAAGACTTACACGCTTGTTTTCAGATAATATCTTCACGTAAGACTGATCAGTTTTCGGTTCTCTTTGTATCTGTCTACCAAAATCCACAACGAAAAACGATCCCAAATAATGATAAGAGCTCTGAGGTGTTTTGAATTCCTTTCTTGATCTCAATATGGCTTAAACCTTATTGCTGCTGTCCGATCAGTGGCCTGAGGAATGATTGTAGTTGGAATCCTGTTAATAGCAGCACAGACCGAAGCATCTGCAGAACATCATTGTACTGGCAGCACATTTGAGCTAGGCCGCCTGACATTTAACATGAACACACTGAGCTCTGCTCTCTGGTCCAGTAAGATGAGATGAAAGTACAATTAATTTACTCCGTAGAGCCAGAGCAAGCAAGAAAAGCAAGAGAGAGGCAAAGAGGAAGGTGGGAAAGAGAGAAAAGTGAGTGTAAAGTAGAGGATTTACCGTATTGCCATTTTCAAGCCAAGTTATGGATGGGATTGGGTTGCCAGTGGCGTTACACTCCAGCGTAACCTCTGATCCGATCTGAACTTTCTTCTCCTTGGGAACTTTCAGTATCCTGGCAGGAGCTACAGGAAAGTCAATGATGAATAAGAAAATGGAAAATCTTGAAATCACATTGTCATTCGACATTTTTTCTGTAGTTTGAATGCAATAACTAAAAATGTTAAAAGCCGTTAAAAAGTTTGTGATCAGTACGATTTTTACGTTTTTTTTTATTTTTATGAAGTTTCTTTATGCTCATAAAGGCTGTATCTATTTGATTAAAAATACAGAAAAAAAACTGTAATTTTGTGAAATATTATTGCAATTTAAAAATAACAGCTTTCTGTATGAAATTAAAACTGTGATTAAAACGGAATTTTCAGCATCATTACTCCAGTCGTCAGTGTCATGTGATCTTTCAGAAATCATTCTAAGATGCTGATTTGCTGCTCAAGAAACATTTCTGATTGTTATCAATGTTGAAAACAGTTGTGCTGCTTCATATTTTTTTGGGGCCTGTGATACTTTTTTTCAGGATTCTCTGATAAATAAAAAAGTTAAAAAGAACACTGTTTATTCAAAATATACATATTTTATATGTAAAATATATTTTATATGTATATTTTATGTATATTATGTAGTGTATTGAATACACTAGTCTATTCAAAAGTTTGAGGTCAGTATATATATATATATATATATATTTATTTATTTATTTATTTTTATTTTTTTTTATTTTATTTTTTATAGCAGTCATGCTATTTTCAATGACTGCTTATTATCAGTTTCACCAATATAATAATACTACTACTACTAATAATAATAATACATAACTATGTGCTCATCATGAAAGAGGTCTAATTTTATATATTTTTGAATCAATCATTCAATGTGCAAGCATGTCATTGGCCCATAAACATAAAGTGACCTCAAAAGTATTTGGACACTACACTCTTAAAAATAAAGGTGCTTCACGATGCCATAGAAGAACCTTTTTGTCTAAATGGTTCCATAAAGAACCTTTAACATCTGAAGAACCTTTCTGTTTCACTAAAGGTTCTTTGTGGCGAAAGAAGGTTCTTCAGATTATAAAAAGGTAAGAAGGAGATGGCTCTTTAAAGAACCTTTGACTGAATGGTTCTTTGTGGAACCAAAAATGGTTCTTCTATGGCATCGCTTGAAGAACCTTTTGAAGCACCTTTATTTTTAAGAGTGTAGAGTCATACTTAAATTGTCAGAATGTCATTGCATTAGAAAATCTGAAAATGACAAGAATACTTGAATGAGTATGAAAGCTATTTTACACCATACCTTGTACTTCAATAGTGACTGGTTTGGAGTACACGATTCCAAAACTGTTCCTGGCCACACAGCGATACTGTCCAGCGTCCTCTTTCTTGATGTTGTTAATTTTTAGGGAACCAGATTCCAAAACTGATATACGACTATTAACCTACAAGACACAAGCACACAATGACTGATACATTTTGAACCTTGTTACAGTCTTACTGGGAAGAAATCGTATGTTAAATACTAAGACAAGACAATCCATGTACCTTTATCAAATCATCTTCTTTAATCCAGGATATGTCGGGTTTTGGATATCCTAACGTTAAACATGGCAACACTGCTTTGGACTCCACGATCAATGTCATGTTGGTAGGATGTCTTTTGATTTGAGGCTCTAAAAAATAATAATAGTTCATTAGAGTGACCTTTACTTCACTGAAATTGATATTCTATTATAACATTCAAATTCAAACACTTCTTACTCATTTCTAATTACCACAGAAATGTCGCGTGAACGCAAACTGTGAAAATGAAAATCTTCAAGCCTTTATTAAGATACAAAAACAATGGCAAGAAGCACAAACAAAAAAAGCAAAGTGGAAACAGATGCTCATAGTAGTTCTGATATAATATCCTGATGGCTGTCAGAGTTATGAGAGCACATATGTGAACATACTCATCTTCAGCTGTAAAGCTCCACAGCTCTTGGCCGGTTCTCCAATGCCATTGCTAGCGACGCAGCAGTATTCTCCATTGTCTGAATCCTTTACATTGGGAATGATCAGCATTTGGCCATTTTCTCGTATAATGTATCTGGAATCATAATACCTGCATTCAAGAAGCAGATGCTTTACAAACCACTGGTAACCTGAGCACAGTTTGAGACTTTGCTGAGCTCTAATTGCTGACTATACAGAATAAACTGTTTTGTTTTCATTTTTAAGGATAGCATAGAATAAGAATCAAGTTAATTAATGCAGAAAGTTCAAACCGTATTGGGTAGTTATTCCGCGTCCATGTAATATCAGCTTGAGGGTATGAATCAACCTCACAGATGAAAGTAGCGTTATGATCCAGAGAGGTGTCCACTGTCTCGAGCAGTGTTGTGATTCTGGGTGCTGCAATAGAGAAGGAAAGAACATTTTCATTATCGGATCATAACAAAAATGATGTTAAGTTACTGTATACAAAGAGGTATTTTGTATTCCCCCTTCAGTATTCGTGTCATGAAAAAAAGACAGGCTGACACGAAATGCTTTTTAGCATTTGACCCCGAATAATTATAAATCAGACATTGTAACGGTTGTGAAACTACCTTTTCACAACAAAATATTTCACATTCTGAGCACTGCTCGGCACGCCGCCGACAGCTGAGGGTCACGGGGAGAACATGTTTCTAATGGCAATAACTGTGTGAATGCAGGCCTGATGTTATCCTATGAATAAATCCAGCTGATAAGAAACACATCCCTTCCGTGACTGAGGCCAGACTGGACTTTAGGTCTCATTACACTAACAACATTTTTTTAAAGGTCACATGGTAGTACCATGTTTTTACCATGTTTCATATACCATGATAAAACCATGTTTTTTTGCATATGTATCATGTTAATAACATGTTTTGGGAAGTGTACCATGTAATCTTTTTTTTTCATGGAAATTCCATTTTTGGGACTCTGACCATGACAAAAAAACTTAAAATTGTATTTTATTAGTACTTTTTTTTTGCATGTTTACGCAAATGCCATTGCATACTGATTTTCGCTCGTTGAAAAATTTCGACTTCACATTGTGTCAATCACGTTTACAAACTGCCTCCAAAACTTTCGTCCGTCATAAAAAAAAAATTGGATCGGATTCGATTTTCTGTGTTTTTCGCATCTGTGGCAAGCATTTTGAGAGGTGTTTTGACAATTCAGAGCCACCGTACAAGCAAACGTCAAAATCCAGAATGGCGATTGTCAAGTTTATCTACTTCGTCTTGCAGCACAAAGCACCGTGAAGATCCTTACACATTGAGTTCACAGAAATTGGTGGTCTTCTTTTTAATATGTGGCTCTAGTATCGCTAGCAAAGCATCAAACTGAGCCACTGACACCCTGAAGTAAACTTTCAATCGCCCGTGATGATCCTGCTGCTCCTTAAAGGTGCACTAAGCGATTTTTGAAAAATGCTTTTGACCACAGCATCGGCCCGAGTTCCAAAACACACTCGTAGCCAATCAGCAGTAAGGAGGCGTGTCTTGTAATGACAGAGAGAAGAGAGCGCTCAATTTGAGTGCACAGGACGAATATTAGATCGACTGTAGATAGAGAGAGATTGCAGATAAAAAAGAGGAAAATATTAGAGAAACAAAACATTAAAAAGAAGGGTTATGATCAGGCAAGAGGTAGGTAGAAAACATTGGAGCAGCTTTCCAGCGGTGGAGAGAACTCAAGGAGCGGGAAGGGCTCGAATCGGACGCCGAGGTAATGCATTTTTTTATTCTTAATAGGTGAGTAATGTTGGTGTGGCATTGTTTCACACAACTTCTCCATGTTGGCTTTTGTTTGAATATGCTTGTGTGTCATCTTCACTTGTTTCCGTGATCGTCGTTGCAATGGTTGTGTACGTACGTGTGGGGCGGAGATTTCAAAATAAGGGAGAGGTCCTGTTGGGGTATGGGCGTGTTTATTTTGGTGCTTTCAAATATCGACATCGTTTAGCAAAAATCTCTTAGTAGACATTTAATAAGGAGGGGGAACTCTCCTTCCTCTCTATATCTCAGGATTGAATGGACCCAATATTTCCTTTCTTTTTCTCTTTTTAAGAAGCAAGAGGACAACAAAATCATCCTCACGGCTTGAAGACTCCATTTAGTACTGTTTTGCATTATTATTTTTTTTCCAATGGATTAATTAATACGCATCGGACTCAGTGTGCAAGATTTCTGTGCATGATGAATTTTTAAGATGACGAATACGAAAAAATGCATACGAAAATTTTGGACTCAGTGTGCAAGGACCTTAATTCCATGAAATTCTAGGTTTTGGAATGTGGACCATGATAAAATCATGTTGTTGTTTTATTTTGTGTTTTTTGCATGTTTATCATGGTAATACCATGTTTTTGGGAAGTATACCATGATAAAACCATGTTTTACGATATATACCATAGTAAATGCCATGTTTTTTGGATCTGTACCATGGTAATACCTTATTTTTGGGACATGTACTATGATAAAATCATGTTTTTGTGTACCATGGTAATACCATGTTTTTGGGATGTGGACCAAAAAACAAACAAATAAAAAAAACAATTTTTTTTGCATGTTTATCATACTAGTCAAGTCACCTTTATTTATATAGCGCTTTTAACAATACAGATTGTGTCAAAGCAGCTTTACAGTATCAAAATAGGAAAATAGTAAAAAGGACAATAGTAAACACTCAATTTTCAGTTATAGGCAGTTCATCATTGAATACAGTGATGTCATCATCCAGCTCAGTTCAGATTAAATAATATCTTTGCAATCAAGTCAACGATATCGCTGGAAATTAAGTGTTCCCAACTAAGCAAGCCAGAGGCGACTTGCGGCAAGGAACCAAAACTCCATCGGTGACAGAATGGAGAAAAAAACCTTGGGAGAAACCAGGCTCAGTCGGGGGGCCAGTTCTCCTCTGGCCAGATGAACCAGCAGGTTGATCCATGCTGCAGCAAAGTTAGATTGTGCAGAGGGCTCATCTGGTTCCATGGTCTTTCCCGATGGCCATCTAGGAGACAAGGACTTCACTGGGGATCTGTCTCTCGGACTCATCTAGTTGTCCTGGCCTCCGCAGAAATTCAGGGCTGTAGAGGTCGTTTCTAGGTGCTGATCCACCATCTGGGCTGGATACGGACTGGATCTGGTGGCTACGGCGACCTCGGAATAAGAAAGAAACAGACTAATATTTGCGTAGACGTACATTGTGTGTTATTGGAAGTGTTCCCAGTTCCGGATGACCTAATTAATGCAGCCTAACAATACTTTAACGGATTTGAGTAATAGAAATGTGTAAGTGTGTTATGTGTAACCCAGGTTAAAGAGATGGGTCTTTAATCTAGATTTAAACTGACAGAGTCTGCTGCCTCCCGAACAGTGTTAGGTAGATTATTCCAGAGTTTGGGCGCTAAATAGGAAAAGGATCTGCCACCCGCAGTTGCGCAGTTGATTCTAGGTATCAAATTGCCAAAGTTTTGAGAGCGCAGCTCTCTGGTTGTAGTAAGAACTCTAGCTGCTGCACTGCTGCATTGCTGGAGTTTGTTTATTAAGCGTGCAGAACAACCACCCAGTAAAGCATTACAATAATCTAACCTTGAGGTCATGAACGCATGAATTAATGTTTCTGCATTTGACATTGAGAGCATAGGTCGCAATTTAGATATATTTTTGAGA